>NW_022196895.1:27255945-27258268 GCF_008632895.1 Mastomys coucha | reverse complement strand
AAAAAAAAAAAAGAAAAAAAGAAAAAAAAAAGAGGTGGGGATCGAAGACCAGCAGACAAAGAAGAGCATAGCAAGTCATTATCTTAACCCAGATCAGAAGAGACTCTAAACTTAAGAGGGCAAGATTAATTTTGTAGGCAAAACAATTACTGTTCTTAAAAGCATCCAAGAGACAAACCAACAAACTACAAAACATGCAGCCCAAATTTCTCCCTATGCTTCAGTTTCTTTTTGCCCCTTTTGTTCAGCAGCTTCTTTCTCCCCTCTGTCTTCTTTTTTAAATTAATTAATTTGTCCACTTTACATCTGGATTGCTGTTCCATCTCTGGGTTCCCCCTCACATAGTCCCTCTCCCATCCCCCTCCCATTCTCCTCTGATAATGGGGAACCTCCCATATCCTCCTACCCTGGCACATCAATTCTCTGCAGGGCTAGGCACACCCTCTCCCACTGAGGCCAGACAAGGCAGCTTAGTTCGGAGAGTACATTTCAGACAGACAACAGCTTTAGAGACAGCCCCTGCTCCAGTTTTTGGGGGACTCACACAACGAAGGCTAAGATGTACATCTGCTACATATGTGTAGGGGTTCTAGTCCATGCTAACAAGAGCTTTAACAATCCATTATCAACTTTTTCAGCTGCTCCTTCATACCCCCCCAAAATCCCTTTTATACCCCTGACCTCAACAATCTGTCTCACAGCTCAGTTCTTGTTTATTTCTTCGAGACTTGTGACCAAAGTGTCTTCAGCAATAGGATTTTATTATCTACATCTGGCAACTAACCAAGAACAATGTCAATAGCCTTGTTCTGGGGGATTCTATGGCCTCCCTGATCACCCTCCACTGGGAGATTTGTTTAAATGATCTGTGGCTTTGGGGAGGAAAGTTGTCCCCCATAGAGGGTACTGCAGCTTAAACTTTCTTTTTTAATTATATATTTTAATACAAAGAACAGTAAGTTTTCATAAGACTTTTTTCATAATACTTAATATTGTTTCTTCCTTGCCCATCCCTTCATATGCCTCATACTCCCAACCCCCTCAACATAGTCTGCCTTGATTCTTTTCTGCCTTCATGTCACCTGTGTGTCACTATCCACCTTTCCTTAAGGCCTTCCTTTTCCACACACTTCCTCGAATAACCTCTTTCTTTTGGACTACATGCACTTCAAGTTTAACACTCCACCCTGAAAATTCATAGCTAGGATGTATGTATCTCTCTCTTATGGAGCTATTAGTATCATACCCTACCTACAAGGCTCAGGAAACTTGTGGGAAGGGGACACAAGGAGTGGAAGAGCTGGTGGATGCAGGAGTGTTTGGCAAAAAAAAAAATCTTTTGGACATGACACAGGCATTATACTTATAAATACATTGCAGTTGTGAATATCTGCATAAGACTTGGGCCCCTGAAAATGTCATCATGTAAGGGGCTATGGCTCAGAGATCCCTCCAACCCTTTTTGCAAGGGAAATTAACATTTGATGTTACTGGAAAAAGAGGATCACTCTCTTCAGTGGTGTGCCCTCTCATAAGTTGTCCATGTTCCAGTTATTAATCTTCTACCCACAGTCATGAGAGTACCCAATTAAACCCAGTGTGACACACCCAATCCCACAACATAGAAACACACATAGAAACATAGATACTCATATAAAAACACACAGAGACAGACATACACAGAGAGACAGACACCCAAGCACATACATTGACATACACATACATAAACACACACATATGTGCACATACACACACACAATTAAATCCAATGGACAGGAAGACAGATACACACACACACAGAAACATACATACACACATACACAGATAGAAACACACATACACACATGGAAACACACATGTACACATATACAGAGACAAACACATACATACACACATGGACACACACATTCTCACATACATATAGATACACACACATGGAAACACACACAAATATACACTCACATAAATATATACACACACTCACATACATACACATATACACACATACATACACATGCACACAGGCAGATGCTCCCACACACATACACTCTCACACATATACACACATCATATAGATACAGACATGCATATGCACACATACACAGTTGAAAGTAGAAGGACTTGTTGGGAAGAATGGTTCAAAGGGACCAATGAGTGGGACAGGAGAGGATAGGTGATGGGGTGAAATGACTAATATTCATTATTTACATGTATGGAGCTATCAACAAAAATGAAATTTAAAAAAGATAAAAAATAAAGCTGTCTCCCATTTCTTGATCACAGAAAGCAAATTAAAGCCTTTTTTTTTTTTTTTTTTTTTTTT
>NW_022196895.1:27212958-27255935 GCF_008632895.1 Mastomys coucha | reverse complement strand
CATAGAATCTTCGATGACAAGCACACATGTTGTCTGCCTCACCAGGCTTATTTGCATTTTCTTGAGTGCAATTTTGAGACAGCCCAGCATGTTTGAAACAGCTTGGGCTCTGAAGATGGATAGACGTGTGTTGGAATTCAGTTCTGTCACTAATAAGCACTTGACAGCAATCTTCCTCCAGACTTCTTAAGGGGATGAGCCAGGGCTCTCTCTACTGAGCTCTTCTCTTTAACTTCCTACCCTATTCCACTCTGTTCCTGGCTTAAATACAATTTACTCGTCTTTATATCTTAATATTCAATGAAGTTTAAGTCTATATAAAAACCACAAGGCATAACTAAAATAGACAAAGTTTTAAAAACTGTCAGGTAGGTTAGGATGGATGCTTATGAACTAATGCTGCCACAAAGGATTTGGTGTTGTTTATGAAGATGAAGAAGCATATGAGTTGAGCCTATAATTTATCAGCTCCACTCCTACCTGTGTTTGCTCAATGGAAACTAATATATGTGTGGATAATGAGGATTGGTCAGGTATTTACAGCAGCATTACTCCTAATAGCCTTAAATGAAAATAGATTCTACGTGTTCAACAATATGCATAAGTAAATCAAATTTACATGTTTGTATTGTGAATGAAAAGCTAATAAGAGGTAATTAATGTATGATTTGAAGTGATCTTAGAACTCTAGCTGTAGCAGCCCTCACCATTCTAGAATCACAAATCACAGCCCCTCCTTCAGAAGCCTGTGGCACGAAGGCCAAAAAAGGCACTCTCAAGGATATAATGTATCCTATGAGCTTCCAAGCGGATCTTGTCCATGTTGATTTCCTTGGCTATCCCTCCTACGTAAGTCTTCCTTAGGTTGTTTACTTAGATACAACATCAAAAGTGATAAAGCTAAATCTGCCCTTGTTTGAGTGTCCCTGATATGATCCTGTGTGAATAATTTGGGAGGTCTCCTTATGAGCATAGCCAAGATGTGGATTTCCTGTTTCTCTGTAGGGCGGTAGTCTGTTCAGGCAACCTGGGCCCAGTTGAGTATGAGTCTAGAACCCCGAAGCCCCAGTGGGTAATCTCTGCCTGCAAGGGACAGAAGGTGTTTGGCCATAACTCCTGGGTCTCTGGGTTCTGTTTCAGTCCCAATCCCCGACAGCTGCCCTCACAGGAGATGTGTGCTCTGTCATGTAGACAATGCCCCAAGCTCCCAGCATTCTAGCTGGCCCCTATCCCCAGTCTTCTGACCACAGCTAGGCATGGCCCGCCCCACAGACAGATAGCCACGCCTTGCAGTATATAAAGGGCGGTTCGCCCCTCCCTTCTCTCTTGCCTTTTTCCTCTCTTTCTCCCTTGCTTCCTTTCTTCCTTTCTTGCTCTTTGTCCTCTCTCTTGCTCTCTTGCTTCCTTCCTCTCCTTTCTCTCTCTCCTTCTCTTCTCCTCTCCTTCTTCTCCTTTCTCTCTCCATGGTCATGACCAGCCTATTTTCTCTTTCCTATAATAAAATATCTCATGATTATGCATTGCCTCTTTTAAACCAATGAGCAGCCGCAGCCTCAGCAGCAGGGTCAGGACCCCAGCCCTACAGCTGGCGCCCAATGTGCAGCTTAAACAGCTGGCGACAATGTGGAGTGACTACTGTGAGAGGCAGCACCCAGGACCGGCTAATCTCCTGCCTCAGGCTAGCACAGGACAACTGAGCTTTCCCAATCCCCCTTTCTCTCGTTCCCAGTCTCTCCGTGTCATCCAGCGGCACCTGTGATGTCCAAGAGGCTGGGAGCCTACATCCCTTGCTTCCCGGCAGGCCAAGGGACCCCCTAAATCTGTCTTGTTATCTCTGCCTCCCGCAGACTGGGACCCAGATGCCTCCCTGTGGGGCAGAGTGTGCAGGCAGACAACTATACCCATGTTGCCCAGGCCACAGGAACCCTGGCCCGGGTATAAGGTCATTCTATCTTCCCTTTTGTTCCCTGGGCACCCAGGTGCCCAGAGCCCGGGGTGGCTGTCCACTGAGGCAGTGCACATCGCAACCTTGGTCCTGTGAGGGTAGGACTGGCCTCATGGACTGCAGTGAGCTTGGCAGCAGGCAGAGAGAGCCATCTGTGCTGGGCAGGCCCCAGTCCCACCTCCACAGCGGGGTGACAGGCAGAGAGCACTCTGCACCCAACAAGCACCGGCCTGCTCCCCCGCCCCGTGTGACCGAGGGGGCATGAGTGACCTAGTTCAAAACCAGATATTCCTTTCTCTCTCTCCCCCCTCCCTCCTTTGCTGTACAGACTCCTTGCCCGGCCTCTGCTTTGTGTCTGCTCAGAATGGTGCTAATCTCTGCTCTCTGCCCCTCCCCGAGCCCACACCGAAAGCTGCCTTTCAGCGACAGTGCTGCTTCTGAGCTCTCTGCTTCTACCTACCAGCTAACTTATGGCTTCCATCGGAGTGCTCACACTGGCTAGCAGGCTACCGCTGCTTTGACTAAAAGCCTGCCACTCAACCCTCTACCCCTTAAACTTTTCTTCAGGGTTAGACTTCACCTCCTGCTTTTCAAGAAAAAAACAAATGGGGAATACAGGGACCTGCCTGCCGGACAAACACCTCACGGAGGGACAGTCTCCTCCCTGATCCATCTAAGCCCACCAACACTGCTGCACCAGAGGTTTTGCTTGCTTGCTCCCTCTATAGGAATAGCTAAATCATGCTCTTCAACCCCAAATTTTCACCACAAATGACACAAATCTCTCCAGGACCCCTATACTTTTCCCAACATAGTAGACAGTTATTCTGATGACAGCTCTCTCTTATAAAAAGAAAAAAGGGAGTTGTAGGGCAGTTGTCTGTTCAGGCAGCCTGGGCCTAGTCAAGTAATAGGTCTGGAACTCCGAAGCCGCAGTTGACAATACCTCTGCCTGCAAGGGACAGAAAGTGTTTGCCATAACTCCTGGGACCCTGGCTCATGTTTCAGTCCCAACTCCACATAGCTTCCCCCCGCAGGAGATGTTTGCTCTGTCACATAGACAAGCTCCCAGCATTCTAGCTGGGCCCTACCCCCAGTCATGTGACCACAGCCAGGCATGCCCCACCCCACAGACAGATAGCCACACCTCACACAATATAAGGAGTGGTTTGACCCCTCCTCTCTTGCTTCCTTTCTCCCTCTCTTGTTCTTTGTCCTCTCTTGCTTTCTTCTTCTCTTTCTTCTTCTTTTCTCCTCTCCTTCTTCTCCTTTCTCTCTCCACAGTCATGACTGCCTTCTCTTCTCTTTCCTATAATAACATATCTCATGATTATGCATTGCCTCCTTTTAACTAACTAAGGCCCAAGCAGCCTCAGCAGCAGCATTGGGACCACCGGCCGTCATCTCTCCATGTCATCCCGAATACTAACAACTGCTTAGTCTTCAAAGGTTAATGTTGTTTTGAAGAATGTCTGAGAATAGGCTTAAGAAGTCTGTGACCCATATTCCAACCCCAGTGTTTTTTCCTGAGTGTGTTGTGATCACAGTGTAACACTTAACATATGTTCCATGCAGTATGAAAGTAGAGTGGCCTTCCAAGGTATTCACAGATAAAATGAATGTGATGGGACCTGCACCTGGCACTTCCTTTGAAGTAGTATCATGTTGTTATTATGCCTTCCAAAACAAAGGACAAAAGCAATGTATGGCACCCACTATTCAGTTGTTCTCAAGCTGATGATTGCGTTTTGTTTATTTTGTACAGGGCTGAAATGACTTTATTTTAAAATCTATTTCTCTTTTGCTTCTGTGTCTCAATTACCTTTGGGTATATGATAAAATGGTGGCCCGAGACAAGGGGTAAGGAAGACGGGAACAGAACTCACTGCTAGTAAGGAGCTTTCAGAAAATGAAGACGATATCTGATTGACAACCTCCAATTATTTACCCCCAAAAGAAATGCATTTCTGAATATTTTGGAAATGTCTGACTATAAAGAGTCACTATGTGGATTCAGTCTGAGCCCTAGAGAAGAGCAACACAAGCTCCCATGGGAAAACTTATTGTAAAATGAGATCTTAGACTCATGGAGTTCAGATGAGAATCTGGGAGGCCAGCATAGCTGCATCCCACCCCCCTTTTTTTTCCAATTTCAATAAGTTCCTCATGGAAGGTCACACCTTTCAAATGTCTCTGGAAGGCTGAACACCACTCCTTTATGTGCAATCATGTTTAATTTTCAAATTTTATAGCTAGCACTTGAGCACACTAGCTAATCCCTATCTAACTAATAAGGTCCCCCACTTCCACCTTTACTGATTAATCATCTGGTGGAGTTTTTAATACCCATTTGTGCTTAATTTGCTGGTATTATAAATGCTTTAATCCTGAAAGTGATGAATGATCTTCCAAGAGGCAGGACTTCAGTTTTGATTTATGTAGTAGTGAGATCATTGAAGCTATACCCTTGAAAATTGTTGCAATTAAGAGCCCTTAATACTTTCTACTTTCTTAAAGGCTTCCCTGTGGCTTGCATAAGCCTTGCTTTTGTTTGTTTGATTCATATTTCCTTGTACACTCTATAGCACCAGGTTCCAATTTCATTTCCCAGTGGGAACCATTGTCCTTGTGCAAACTGGTTGCTTTGTCTGTAGGGTCATTTCCTAGTCATCCAAACAAGCCTTTTACACTCTTATCTACCTGCCTCATAAAGCATTATGCTTGCTTTTAGTAATCCTCCAGAACTTTCTCTTGTACCTAAATTCTTCTCATCCTTCAAGAAGTAAGGGTAAAATTTCTAAACTCACAGTAAACAAGTTTTATTGTCAGTATCTCTGGCTTTTCCTGTTGTTATTATTTGAGTAATATCTACTGTAAAATTATAGTACTTTACATGGGATTTAACTTTTCAAATAAATGTTTTTGTTTTATATGAGAGGATATCTATCTATCTATCTATCTATCTATCTATCTATCTATCTATCTATCTTTTCATAAACTTGCTGGGGAAATCTGAAGCCTGAGTTTGATTCCTGAAACCCATGCATTGGTAGAAGGTGAGAACCAGCATATGAAATTGTCCTCAGAATACATTGTGGCATGCATGCTGTAGTATGTATGCCTTCACATGCATCATTCACAAATATACACATTAATGAAAAATAAATTTAAATAATATATAATCTGGATTTAAAAAAAAGAATTACATAATCACTTCTGGGTCAGGCAGTGTGGCACACGCCTTTAATCCCAGCACTTGGGAGGCAGAGGCAGGCAGATTTCTGAGTTCAAGGCCAGCCTGGGCTGCAGAGTAAGTTCCAGGACAGCCAGGGCTATACAGAGAAACTCTATCTCAAAAAACAAAAAACAAAAAACATAATCACTTCTGAGACAAACACTCAAATCTAGTCTCAAATTCTACTTATCATATTTTTGATCACCAAACAAGTAAACATGGTTTTGAAGTCAATATAAGTATTATTACTGCTTGCTAAAAGTGAAACATAAAATAACAGTGTCTTTTTAGTAGTTGTTAAAATATATATGCACTTGCACATGACCCATTCCTATGTATCTATTATCAAGTGTCTTTGAATGGTGAGGAAAATATAGACATGCAAATACTCATCACAAGCCTTCTTTGACAGTAATGTATACTCTTTACTGTTCTTGCAACTGTGAAACTATTTTTGAATTTAGGAGACTTGGATCCATTTTAAATCTCAAGATAGTGCTAATAACTTAACGAGGTCCCTGGCCCAGGTCAGTGGAAACCTAACATATAGACCTTAGGCTTTCAAGTAGCTCAGAGGTGTAAGTCCCATTCAGTGCATGCATGTCTGTTTCATGGGTGCCAATGCTGAGTATATTCAGTAGAAATGGTCTTTTAGAGTTCACTTCAGATTTTGAGTCAGCAATTGTTGGCCAATGATCATTTGCTTCCCCAGTTCCATGTCTCCTTCCTTCTGTCTTTCTCTTCAAAGTGACCTTTTTCACTACTCTGGTTGCTCTGCCTCTTAAAACATGTAAAAAACAAAAGACATTTTCTCTTTATACAAACTACCAAGTCCATTCAACATTTCTCTCATATGTGTGCATTTTGGGCTGATCACAGAAGAGTGGAGATGATGTAAACATAGTACTTACATTTGAAATTCTCAAAAAAATATTTTAAAAAGGATATAAGAAGAAAAATAACAATCAAGCAAATAAAACTCCACAAACAAACAAAATTTAGTTAGGATCCATCTATTTTACAAATATGATTTCTGATTAGGGTCATCTGTGTGAAACCTTGCTCATCTTCAGCGCGAACACTGCAGCAGTCTTACATTTCCTAAGAAGCAGAGAGCTGAGCTACTAAATATCTCCATGCCTCACCTTTGCATCAGAGAAGAGCAAACAGGAATCACATAGCACACATTTTTGTATATTTTCCAGATATCATAATGTTACACAGCTAGTCCAATCAAATTATCTTGGCAATTGAGTTAAGTACTTAGAATCTGCATCTTTGAAATATTACACCATTTATCAAATCAGCCAGAGCATGAAGCTATGTTATAGATAAATGGATGAATATTACAGATACAATCTTCCTTATATGATTTCGATTTAGATAAAATGATTACATTAAATTTTAAATGAAGTTTACTTTTTTACATGAGTTAAAATTTAAATACATTTGATACATTTGATACTAAGTAGTGAGTTTTAAATTTATTTGTGTATTTGTCTGTGTATTTAAACTGACTGTGTTACCTTAATTTTTCTGTCAGGGAACAACAGCTTGATAACATATTTGATATCTTGACCTTTATTTTTAATTTTTTCTAACTCTTAATTATTAGTTTTATTTCTCTATATTTTATGGCATAATATCTATACTAATTAATTTAGTCGTGAAACTATATCTTATACAGTCAGGATGGCTTATATAACATAACATAATTTCTCAAAATATACCTTCATATAAAACTTAATACCTTTTTTTCTGTGTCATTAAACTCATGTAGCTCTCAAAGTTATTTTAGCCCTTCAATGTCAATTAGTTCAAAGAAATTTAAAATCTTTGATATTACAAGGAGCCTGATAATCATAATACATTGTACAATAAGTGATTACTGCTCCACAGCATTCAGTAATCAAAGCAAGAAGGAGGTGAATTTGAATTTCATCTCTATGCAGGGATTGCACGTGCTTGCACTAAGTCTGAAAAACACTTGTCTATACCTCACTTCTCTGACATTTGATGCGATGAGCACATGTACTTACTCATTTTCTTCTGCTGGATCCTTTTTGCTTTCCCATGAGAATCCTGCTGAGTTATATCAGAGTTTGAGTAGAAATGAAAAAAAATAAAAGATAAAAAATAATAAAAAGATAAAACTTTTTTCTAATAATTTAAAAAAATTGACATAAAATTTACAGTATTTCCTCCTTCCCATTCTTCCCTCAAAAACTTACCCATATACCCCTCCTTGTTCTATTGCAAAATGCATGTATTCTTTTACTTATTAAGTGTTGTTGCATTCATGCACCCCTGCCTAAGTACGCCTTGCTCAGTCTATGGAGTGTTACTTGTAAGTACATTCTCAGTGCCGACTATTTGCGACTGGATAACCAGTACCTTTTTTCCTGGAGAATTCTATTTTCTTGTAGTTCTTTGTGTAGGGTTGAGGCTTCATGGGATTGCCCCAGCTCACTTTAGCACATTGATTTCCTTCTTCAGGTCCTGATTATGTGGTTATTTTCGTGAGACTTTATGGGTGTAACTTCTGACATACAAGGAGACAATCTCACAGCACACTCTTCGATCCCTTAGCTTTATACTCCTTCTGTCCTCTTTGACAATGATCCCTAAGCCTTAGGTGCTTTTGAATATCTTTTGGTTCTGGACTCCATAAAACTCTGTATTCTGATGGGTTGTGGTTTTCCGTAATGGTCTTTGTCTGTGACAAATTGAAGTTTCATTGGTGAGGGCTAAAACTATACTTATGTGTGGGTATAAAGACAACCATTTAAAATGTAGTTAGGGATTATGATGGTATAGAAAAGTAGCAGCTATAGGTTCTCCTTTAAGATCTATGACTTCATTAACTCGGGCTAGGTTTCCAGCACCAGCATGATATTTCTATTGTTGAATGACAATAACTGGCTTTGGCATCTATGTAGTGGATAAACTGAGAGGCAGGCAGCCATTCCAGGTCAGCGCTTAGAGCTGCTTATGGGGGAGGATCCAGATACCTACAGGGCTGCTGCCAGGCAGCCAGTGATTTGAGAAGTTACTCAGCAGATTTTTCTCTGAGGGAACAAAACTTAATTTATTGGGGTTGGCACTCCCTCTGGCCAGTGGAAAAACTATGAACTTTTTTATCTCCTTGGAGCTGCCAAGAAAGAGAAGGAAAGAGAATGAACACACACGCATGCACACACACACACACACACACACACACACACACACTGAGCAGATAAATGAAAGGCAGAGTCCAATAACTTTATACACACAAATATATACATATATACATACATACATACATGCATACATACATAACTACAGACAGACATATGCACATTCACACATAGAATGGCTAGAGAAAGCTCCAGCATTTGACATATACATATATACATACATTCATACATTCATACATATATGTACACAATTAGTGGATGGAGCAACCTCTAACACACACCCAGACAAGCTTTACATATATAGATACACACACTTAGTTGATGGATGGAAGGAATGATGTTCCAAACCCATACTTTATTCTTTCTTCCATAGTTTATTTATGCCAGCAAAATTTTTCAAGCAGTATAAAATTACAATGTGATTACATTTTAGTTTTCTACTAGTAGATGATTATTGAAAAACAGTGTGTTCTCTGATACCTTTACAAGAAAAAACATTACATAGTACAGGTAAAGAAAACAAATTATTCCCCCAAACCCACTTACATTCATAACTAAGCAACTTGTTATAGATTAAGAAAGTATAAACAGAAAGGTAGCTTTCTCTGCCAATTTCTCTTACTGGCAGGCAACAACTTATGGTTTCAAAGAAAGGAGTAATTATTTTATTATTTGTTTTAAAAGTAATCTATTAAAAGAATCACAAATCAAAACTTTTCTATAAAAATCAGTCATATCTATCTTATATTTTTGGTTGTGAGCCTAGCCTCTAACTGCTGAGCCATCTCTCCAGCTCAGTCATATCTATTTAAATCCTCAGGATACATATCTATCTACTCATCACCAATTTTTAATAAATCATATCAGAAAGCTGAGGGTAAAATGGTACAAGAAATCAATCATCACCAGTCCAGCCTCAGTGGGACACGTCAGCCAGTGCTGCCTTTGTTCATGTTCCCTGACCATAAAAACTTAACTAATAAGACTGTGCCTTTTTGAACCTCAGATTGTTTCCTAATATTTTCTACATCAGAAGCAGTAGTAAAGACATATCAACCTAGCTTCACTAACAATTTTATTTTTCCAAATGTTTTCTAATGGTGGTAGTCATTCCTGACAGTTTATGTCTCTAAGTTCTTCTTTAAGGGGGTGGTAACTGAATTAATCTGCTCCAGCAGCAATGCCTGAAAAAGATCAAGAACCTCAATGTGAACATTCACAAGGGAGTTCTCTATAGAACTTCTTCTAAGAAGCATGCCTTTGGGGAATGGGTAACTACATAGGCATGGTCAAGGTAAATAATTTTTCTGTTTCTTTTACACTTTTACTCATGTAATGGAGATCCTAGTAGCTTCAACAGTAAAAGTGGCCTGAGTGGTGTGTTTGTGTTTGATCCCGTTGATATTAGTGTTCCCTTATTTGATCATGTATATCATTAAAAATTATCTATTCACTGTTGCATGTGGAGTGATAAATGAGTTTTGAAGTTAGACTTGAAAATATTTATCTTATATAAATGTACCACAGACTTAAAAAAATATCTAAATTGAACAAAAATTCAAGGAAAAATAGAACACCAGGTTTTTGTTGAATTTTGTTAAGGAATAAAATGATAAGCAAAACAGATAGAATCTTCCCCCAATTACTGAGATGGCACAGTCAACATTCAGAATCCAAATAACAAATAATCCAAAGGTCATCTTTGTTTTTAAAGCATAAAATCCAATTTCTGCTGCAGAACATTTTCTCTACTGGATAACTGAATGGCCAACTGTGCTTTAATTTTCAGAGAACAATTCAGTTGAAAGGTGAAGGGCTTCCAGGCACACATGCTTCCAGGAAATCAGGCTTTGACTCCCCATCGTAGCAAATGTCCAAATGAAGACAACTATGACCTTCTGTTTATGACATTTGCCAGGAGCAAACAGTTTCTGATGGAGGTGTGGAGCAACTGCAACGTTCTGCCATGGCCTCAATATGCTCATGTGTTACAGCACTCAGAACAAACCCACGATAACATCACCTGCACAGATAAGCAGATCATTGATGAGTGATTTAGTGAAAGTCAGTGTTCCTGTGTGCTGGAGGGGACCCACCATATACCTGAGTATTTTTCTCATGGGTGCAGTAGGAACGTGAGTACGAGAGACCCTTGTGGAAAATGAGTGCCTCTTGTCTTGTGTCACAGAATAGAGGCTGGTGTCTCCATCCATAAAAGAAAGAAAGGGTGGAGATAAATTATATTTCATTTTAAATCCCCCCAAAATGAATAAAATGGAATCACCCAGATTAACTATTTGTTAGCAATATTTTCTGTGACCCCCCCTTCATCCTGGACTTTCCTCAAATGTTCTAAGATACAACCCTTCCCTCGTGCTTTTCTACAGTTAACACTGCACATAGAGCCTCATAGACATCCTCTATCAGAGACAAAGACTACAGGGAGAGATATACTGACCATGGAGGAGCTTCAGTCAGTTCAGAACCTCAGAACTCAGCTAATACAGTACAGCTGTTGGGTAATGACCCAGGAGAAGTGTAATGGGGACGGAGAAGGGCTGGAGGGATGGCAAGGGTGCCTGACAAATTACACTGATTACATGGTGCTCATCAAAGTTCAGCTCAAGTTCAAGAAAATATTTGTGGACAATTTCATGAATAATTCAGTTTGAATTTTGCTATTAGCTTTTAGTGAAAACCATGAAGCAATTGATGTTATGATAATTTGTAGAAAATTGTATATTTGTAGTAAATTGCTATTTAAATTCTACCAGTCCTTTTCAAATGAGAAGCCTATTGTATTACATAGGCTCACTATAGCTAGGCTCTTCTGTTTATGACAGGGCCCAGGAAGATGCTCATCTTGTCTTAGTATGTTTTAAAATAATATAAGTCAAATTTGTTCTTTTAGACTTTCATGTATGTATGAAATATATTTTGAACACATCACCCTGAACTCCCCTTCTCCTTCCAACTCTTTCCAGACTCCTGGCACCATGCACTGTTTCCACACCCAGATCTTGTTCTCCTAATGCATTGAATCTGATCTGTGCTGTCTGTTTATGCACAGGTAAAGGTCGACCCACTGGAGCATGGGCAACACAGTTACATGAACCCATTCCTGCAGCCTTAACTGTGAAAGCACCTCAGAGGCTTACACTAATCATGCTGGGATAATGATTGATTTGATCCAGTGCAGGTCTTGTGTAGCTCACCGCAGCCAATGTGAGTTTGTGAATGCAACTGCCTTGTCGTGTCCAGACATCACTTCTCAGCCTACTGCATCCCTTCCCAACCTCTTGCCCTTACAAGCTTTCTGCCCTATGTTGATGGAGCACTTGTTATTGGACATCTTTATTTTATGTGTCAACATTTAAAAATATTTGCTGAAACCAGAGACTTGATGCCCCAGGGAAGGAGGAGGCTGGGGTGGGGATACCCTCTCAGAGGTGAAGGGGAGGGTACATAGGGTGAAGAATTCTGGGAGGGGATACCTGGACGGGAGCTACATTTGGGATGTAAACAAATAAAATAATTAATTAAAAAAAATATCTGCCACCAAAAAATTTGATAAGTACAGTAAGGCTTTTATTCTTTCTTTGTTTCTTCTTCTTTTTTCTTAAGGAATGCTGCTTTAGATAAGGGTAACAGCAGTAATTTGACAGCACTTTAAAAGTTTTCACAGGTTTTTTTCTTTTTCTCTCTCTACACAAAGTAAGCTGTAAACAATATTGTACCCGTTTCAAGGTTGAGCAGTCTCGGACATATTCACAGTCCTGGTCTAGACTGATAGCTTTTTCATGGCATAGATTGAACTGTCATGATGATTATACTTCTTTTCTATTAGAATTTATAAGTTTATTCTGAGACTAGACTGAGCTTTTTATAATAAAATAATAAGTTTAAGTCAATAAACAAATGAAAACACCGTAGATTTACAGTGAGAGCCTATTCAGAAGCAAATCTAGACTTCCAAAGCCGGCCCTAAGCCAAGCCATGCATCCTTCCACAACATTTGCCTGGTAGACTCTGGGCTGGGGATAAGAAAGTGGCTGCCTTGAGACTCTACCACATTCAGAAATGTCAATAGAATATTCTAAATACCATCCACCAAAACCATGTGCGACTCCAGTCCTACTGTAACAGTTAAATGTCTTGAGACTCACATGAACCTGGGCAGATGTAAACACTTGAAGGACACTGGGATACAGGCTATCTGAAGCTACGTGAACGGGCTTTCAATGACAGTACTGTTGAATAAATTTGTGTTGGAACCAGCAGGAGGAGCAGACTGCATTGCTATTTGTTGGGGACAGGACTGAATGATACTAATTTAAAACTAAATAAGACTAATGAGAAACTATCACTTTCCTTGGGTGAAAAGAAGATGCAGGAAATGACATGTATCATGGGGTGATGTTGACCTTAACTAAATTAACATAAGTTCAGAGCTCAAAGGAGTGCTTGTTAATAAGAAAATCCTGAAATAAACAAAAAATGCTACCACAATCATCTTTAAGATAAGCAACTTAATATCAAATGCAATGTGGCACACCATATTTTGGGTCACCTCTTAGGAATGAAGGATGAGGAAGACTTAGCTCTTTTTGAACTTTGTTTACTCTTACTCCTTTGAGAAACTATCCAGGACCCTGTGATGAAAGACATTGGAGTAATGGCTCAGCAGTTAAGAAAATGTATTGCTCTCCCAGAGAAACTTAAGTTCAATGGATTCTACCACCCACATCAGGCGACCACCTGTGGTGCTAGATCCAGGTTATCCAAGCTTCTCTTCTGACCTCTGAACACAGCATGAGGTTTATTGGAATAACTGTCATGAATATGGGTGAGGGGCTACTTACAAGAGCAGAAATATCTCAAAGACAGCTAGCTGTATTAACAAAGCCCACCCCAGCAGGGTGGACAACTCATAAAAGCAGAAACCTGGAGCAGGCTGCACACACAGCCTGCAGGCCCCACAGCAGGTTGGAGGTTTCCTTTCCAGGTGCCTCAGTTGCCCTAAGTCTCTTCTAGGCTGCTCCACTGTTGTCTGCTTCTTTCAGGTAGCTTGACTTACTTGAGAGTGGCTTTTGTGGCAGTCTTTACTGTTTATTCCTGGGACAGAGGGACCTAGTGAATCTTGTTCATTTCAGTGAATTTCTGAAGCTATTTTGAATCCTTCACTTACTGTCTTAAGGGGCTTCTTCGCACAACACAGGAACTACCAATTTCAGAGGAAACTGCTCCACAGCAGGTCTCTAGGAAAGACCCTACTATAAGGAGAGGAAATTTTTATCAGCTGTCTAAAGTTCAGATTGATTGCTGATATAGGGATGGGATGATCAGACACTGGTTGGTAGTAAAGGGTTTGGGTAACTTAAGGAATATATTATTCTCAGAAACAGAAAGAAGAGTAGAAAAGGAAAATGAACTTTTAGGAAAGGAAGAAACTCAGAAGTTTCTGCTATCTGCTATTCTTCTGTAGGGAGGCTACTATTCTAAACTCCATAACTTCTGAGCACATGAACTACAGGCTGCCGTCAGCGGCAGGATGAGATGTTTATTCAGAGGCATACAAGTCCAGAGCCTGTTCTTTTGTGTCTTTTAAGACTAGTATATTGTGATATTTACACTTTTCTTTCCCTCTTGTCTGACTCTTGTTACCCCCTACAACACTCCTCTCGTTAGAATACTACCTGGACGGAGGCATTTCTTCTTGTTCACGTCTGTTGCACAAACATAGCAGGTAGCAGATGCAGGAACCTTTACTGAGTTGCCAAATTGCAGACCTCAGGGGCTTAACACACTCTGGGGATGATTGTTCCTGTCACCATCCTCTACGTTCCGGTTCAAGCCTTATTTTAATTTTTTATAAGGAAAAATGATGGATTCAGACAATCCAGAAATATATGAAAGCATAAATACCACAGTAGAAGCCAAAGAAAACAGAGTAGAATTCAGCTATGATAAAAAAGAAAATCTGTCCAGGGAAATAGCAACACTTCAAGCCAGTCCTCTTCTTAACTGTCCTGAGCCTTAGTTTGTTCCTGGTGAAGTGGGTCCATGTTGACATGTCAAAAAATGGAACACAGAATTGTAGAAGTTTGCAAATATCTTTCTATTCACAAAAGGCAGAGAGGAAATGGGTTTTAGATTCATACGAGATTCAATCACCTTCAAAAAACCATTTTTTTCTGTCTCTCTCCTTTCTCCTAGTGAAGTGCATTTTGGCTTCATTTGCTGAGGCTGACAGAGTTCTTAGACACAGGGGAGCCAGGATGGAACTTTTGAAAGCATGGCAAAGCAGAAGCGACTTTGAATGAACTATAACTAATTCTGTGTGATTAAATTATCCTGAAAATAATATGCATGTCTATTTAAGTTGAAAGACAAGTAATACATTTAAACAAAGTCCACAGGAAGTTTGTTTTAAATTGTGTCTCTTAAGACAAAATTCAATTAAATTTTTTATTAAAAGTCTGTCTTTCAAAAACTATGACATGCATGTTTTTTGTATGTTCAAGACCACCTGCATATAAATCTTTTATTCTGAATTAATTAAACATTACCATTCACAAAGGAATTAATTTCTGTTCAGGACTTCACTTGTTGATATAAAGAGTCAATTGACAACATATTTTTTCCTACTATAACCTCCATTCACAGAACATCATGGAAAAGCAAGCCTCTATGATGCTTCTAATATCAGTTATAAATTGCTGTAAACGCTGATTGAGAAATAAAGGATGCAGGACTTCAGTTTTAACAATGAAAGATATTGGTAGAACATGAGGATTCTGAGTAAGTATATACAAAGCAAGATATATTTTAAAGTTAGCAACAATGGCAACAAGATTAAGATTGATAAATAATTCAAGGCATACCTATGCTGTAAGAACAAGAACAAAACAAGGAACAAACTAAATAGTAAGTTAGATTAGATACAGGAACATGATGGCTAAGCAAATGAGATAGGAAGAGTATTTGGGAGAAATTTGAACATATTCTGAATTTTAAGTAGTGTAAAAATTTTATTAAAGTGGTAATAGAGGAACTATTAGCTAAAAAGTAATTACAGCTCACTATGCATGTCTTTAAATTGCATTTGCTCCATACATGTACCTATTAAATGAGTCATGGAGAAGTGTTCAATTATTACAATGGCATGCATAAATATATACACAGATTAAAAAGCTGAAGATGGCCTGTGGCATTTTTATTCAAATACTGAATGAACTTAGTTTTTATCTTTTTTTTTTTTTTTTTTTTTTTTTTTTTTTTTTTTTTTTTTTTTTTTTTTTTTTTTTTTTTAGTTCTTGCTAATTCCAAATAGTACATGATCAGACAAGAAACATTTACTATTAGTAATAATTTATTTAAAAATACACAGAAAACCAGGTCTATGGACCATCTGAAGTTTGGCGAGAGGGCCATAATTTTCCTTCCATGACACAGAGTTTGCTTCAGCCACACAAGATTTATTAGCCCTCATGTCCCGCCCTCTGTGGCAGAGACATACAGCTTTCCCTGTCTTCCCTTCATGGCTGTCAAATACTCATTTTCTTTCCCACCTCTTCTACGAGGCATCTTGGCAGCCCACAAATTATTTCGGATTTTTCAAGGGTACATTAATAGTTCTCAAACACCATTGGGGTATTCTTACCTTTTATGGTTAGGTAACTTGTGATGGTTTCTATTCTAATAGTTGTATAGTGAGTCTGAAAAGTTGTCAATAAAACAAAACAAAATAAATTGAGGTGACTTTCTCTTGGCCTATGAAGCCTGACATGACCCAAAATAAAATAGCAAGTCCTCCTGTAAGGAGCTGGGGGCAATTAGTGTTCCACAGCCTGGGTGGAAGGTGATGTTGTCAGACTCCATCAGAACTGGATTTGTAGTTTAGTTTAGTTTTTTTTTTTTTGAGACAGATCATCAATATGTAATTATGACTCCCAACTTATATCCAAGCTATGTAGTCCAGGCTGGCCCCACACTCATGACCTTTCTGGTTCAACCTCCAGAGTGCTGGGTATGGTTGTATACCATTAGACCTAACTTAGAAATTGGTATTCCTCTTCATCTTAGTCTCCACCTCCATGTCAGACTCAGTTCAGGTATCAAGAGGTTTACTAAAGTCAAGACATACTTTAACAGTTTTAATTCAGGCCGAGGTGAAGAGACTGGTTGTCTCGGGGTAAAGATGTTCTGTGTACGGGAGCAGGGATGAATGTAGCTGGTGATGACCCACAGGTTCAATTTGAGTGTGAAAGCCTCTTTGTATAGAGAGACAGTGACTCAGGGATCCTAAATCCTGCTCCAGTAGCATCTAGAAAAACAAAGGTATCAAGAACTTTGAATTTCCTTCACTCTTTCTGCTGTTGCTTTTTGATAAAAGGATGCATCTAAGTGACTGATAGACTGTGGTGGTTCCTTTCCCAATAATTATGTGGAGGGCTCTAAAGGCTGTCGTCAGTAAAGCCAAACAGAACCCAGCAAATAAAAGTGTTCTTCAGTGGACCCAGGAGGATTTATGTGACACAAGGTAATGAAATAATGAGCTGTCAACCGGGTGGGACATGGAAGATACTGAATTATCCAATCGAGATAGTGGGTCTCTTCCGGGGTAGTTGGAATGTGACCCACCTGTATTTCTACACTCTGCATTTTAGCAGTTACTTCACACTTTTAGTTAGAAAAACAGTTTAGACTAAAGTCACTTTTTTTCAGATACTCATGGTCTCTGTTGAAGGGTTCAGAAGGAGAAGGGAATGGGTGCTGCCGAGAACAGCCGGATCAGGGAAAGGACCCGAACTCACGCCTTCCCTTTTGCCTCATGCCTTTGGGTCCTCGGTAAGTGCAGAAGGAAAGATTAGGGTGTGTGTAAAGCTGCTCCTTCCTTTGTCTCCTCAGTAGTGTTATTTTCATTCGAAAATGAGGTTCAGACGGGTGCACCGTGGAGACTGTGCTGAGGAGTATGTGGAAATATCCAGCAGCTGGCTCAGCAACCCGTCCTAGCTACTGAACCAGAGTGGAAGCCTATCTCATTAACTAACACCCTCCGCCACCACTGAGGCATTAGGTCTTCAATTTGTTGAAGATTTGAAGATTTGCTTTCTACTTATTTACAGGAATGATGGTTCCATTTCAGCTCTATAGTCTCATAAAAACCTTAAAAGAACCCAGCTCATCTAAGTGACTAGATGGACTGCTAATACTGTCTAGCCTTAGAAATAAGCTGGTTTGGAAGAAAATACAAAAAATAACTAATTTAAATTCTAAACATTTTAATTAAAATCCTACAAATTATGAGATATGTGACCAAATAGTTTGAAAATTGACCATTATATTTATTAATAGTCCAATTAAGAGAGACATTAAGATTGTAACTAAAATTTTATATATGGTGCCTTCCATCAATTGGGCTTTAAGCCAGAGCTTAGGGTATCTACTGGCCTCCTCTAGAATAATTCTTTAAATACAGAAAATAAAATAGGGGAAGTTATAAAGAAAACCAATTATCCTGAAACAATTTGTGAACTAATAATTAATGTGATATAAAATCTTAAGAAAATATTACATATGTTCTGTCAGACAGTAATGTGTCTCCTGCAGTTCAAGCTTTTGATTTTATCAGCCCCATCCTGAGGCACCTGTACCTCACACAGGTAATCTGGGAGAAACCACCATTTCTACAGGTGAAAACCAACAGATTAGCATTAAAACAGACCCTACTTGCAGAGTGTATTAATAATGGAAGGAAATTATTTCAATACAAATAAAAGTAGCTTTTTTTTTGTTCCACTTACATTTAAGACCTCTGAACTGAGAACCCATGATATAGTTGTATTTACTTTGTAAGACCCATAGATAATAAAAAAAAAGGTCAGAGGATCAGACTTGGGGGAAAAGAAAAGCATACTTTAGAATTAAACCCACAGTGGTCAGCGACACTTAAGGCCTAACACAAGAGCTTGAAAAAAAAAGATGGGTCCTCAGGACTTTGAAAGTATTTACTTTTAATTTCAGAGAAACCAAGCCACTAAAGCCAGCCCCCAGGTTAGAAACACTTCTTAGAGAACTGGGAAACACAAACTGTCCAAAAGCTAACATTTCTCCCTGTGTCTGAGCCACTTTGTTTCTGGCTCACGTTCTACACAGGGTTAGGAAGAAAGGGAGCTTGCTTGGATCTGTGAGAAGCACGTGGCTGTTGCCACAACATCCAGGTAGATCTGCAACAGACATTTAACTGCTTGGGGTACTGTGTTTCTCACAGTGTTATCATTCTGTAAAAAAGGTTGCTCTGATAATTTTCAACTGAATCTATTCAGTGTTGTGTTGGAGAATTCACTACACAATGGCTGATGCATTTAATGAATGGTGTGGTAAAGAATCAAGATATGTTTTCATATAAATAGCAAGATCAGTGGAGCTGAGAGGTTTTGTTCCCTACTGCTTTTACTTAAGCTGCAGTGCACTCAGTGTGACCTGAGTAACAAGTGTGAGTTTCCAGTCTCCTGTTGCTTTTGTTCACCTAACAGCATTTTGACATTGATGTTTGGCACAGTCCTCAGCAGTCAGAGACTGGGACGGAGTCAAAATTACCACTTTAAATTACTTTTTCATTAATCTGAGTGAAGAAAACATAAAGTCAAAGCAGGCTATGTCTTCTGTACTATTCTTAAGAAAAATAACTTACTGTAGGTTTGTTTTACCCCTCGATCACTCACTCTGCCTATATATATATGTATATGAGTATCTGTAGAAAACTCTGTTGTCTTTTACAATAGACTGAAATTATATTGTAGAAGAAACATATGAGCTATGTTCTGTAGAAACATATAACAGAGTATAAACATTATGATGAAAACAGGAGGGGCTCATGAAGGGAAGATTCCTATTTTATGCTCTTCAAGGATGCCCTCTGCAAGGGGACCAGAAGAAAGTAAAAGGAAAGACCTGAGAAAGGCTACTCCAGAGTTCATTTTATTAAGGTATTATGTCATAGTCACAACAATGACCAGATGAGATAGGACATGAGGTTTTGCCATTCCTCTTTTGTTTGTTTGGTTTTAAAACAGGGTTTCCCCATGTATCATTGGCTGTCCTAGAGCTCACTCTGTAGGTCAGGCTAGCTTTGAACTCCCAGAGATACTACCAGTCTCTATCTTCCAACTGGGGAGATTAAAGGTGTGTGTCACCCCCACCTGGCTACCATTTAAGTTTTAAATGAAGTATCAAAGAAAATTAAACATTAGAGAATTTTGCATAGCCAAGTGTTATGACTGGATAGATAGCCTACAGATAGGAAAAAATCATAGCAAAAAGGGTTGGCTTGCCGTGGAGACAAGCAAATTTTACTGGAATTAAAAATATAATGTTAATTCAATAAATTTACAAATTGGTAAAAATAACCTTAAGAATTATTTGGAAGATATTAAGTTTAGGAACCATCATTCAATAATGCAGCCTGTTTTCAATATAAATCAAAGCCTGTGATGTTCCTCTTAGAATCTCTGTCCTTTTCCTGAATTTCCAAAGAATAACTTACAGTCATATCAATAATTCCAGATGTATCAGTAGTAACAACATTGTATATAATAATAAAGTCCTAGTACATTGCAAAAGGCTTCTCAGCATCCAGAACAAAGATACCTCTGTTCTGGATTCTCATGTACAATAAGCCATTTCTTTCACATAAAATATCATGGCTAACAAACCACCTTGTCTCTCTTCGTCATGAATTTTTCTGTTTTGTTTCTCACTGTTGGCCTTACTATTTTAATAAACCAATAAAGAAGAAACACGAAATTTCAGATATTTACCTTGAGTTCTGCAATTGTTCATAAGTTCTCCATTAGCCACTGTGGGAGTTTGAATGAGAATCGCTTTCATGGGCTCAAACGCTTAGTTCGCAGTTGACGTAATTGTTTGGGAAGAATTAAGAGGTATAGCCTTGTTGGAGGAGTTGTGCTATTGGAGGTGGTCTTTGAAGTATCAAAAGCCCACATCATTCTCTCTTTCGATCAGATATAAGCTCTCAAGGCACTACTTGATCACCATGCCTGTCCGCCTGCCTGCTGTCACACTTCCTGCCATGATGGTCATGGACTCCACTATTCTCTGGAATCAGGAGTACCAATTTAATGCTTTTTTTTTTTTTAATGTTTATTTGGTCCTTGTCTTAGTTTGGATTACTATGATGCATCAACATGACAAAAAACATGTTGGTGGAGAAAGTGTTTATTTGGCTTGTATTTCCACATTTATAGTTTATTACTGAAAGAAGTTAGGATAGCAAGTCAAACAAGGCAAGAACCTGGAGACAGGAACTGATGCAGAGGACACAGAGGGGTGCTGCTAACTGGGTTGCTCCCTGTGACTTGCTCAGTTTCCTTTCTTATGACACTCAGGACCACCAGGACAGGGATGGCACCACCCACAATGGGCCTTGTCACATCAATCACTAGTTAGGAAAATGTTCTTTAGGCTTGCATACATTCCAATCTTATGGAGGAAATTTCTCAACTGGGATTCTATCCTGTCAGATGATGTTAACTTGTATCAAGTTGATAAAAAGTTAGATAGCACAGTTATGATGTTTTGTCATAGAAATAGAAAAGGAATTAAAATAGAATTTAGTACTAGGAGTGGGGTATTGTTGTGACAGGCCTGACCATCCTAAATTTGAGAAATGTAGAAGACTTTGGGACTTTGGAGTAGGTAAGTTGTTAAATATTAAATGGAAGTTGTGGTCATCCTAGTAGGACTTGGGGAGAGAGTAGAGCTGAAAGCAATGTAGATTAGAGACCAGTCTTCTGATATTTTGGCAAAGAATGTGGCTTGGTTTGTTGATCTTGTCCTAAGAACCTGTGTAAGGCTAGACTGAAGAGGTTTGGACTAATTTCACTCTCAAGATTTCTTGGTATTAATTGTGTCACATGGTAATTAATGATAATTCTTATAGAGATCAATAATAAAAAAGAATTAACTAGAAAAAATTTAAAATATACAATTTAAGGGAAAGGAGGAACCAGGAAATTTAATGTTAGAGCTAAGTCTTTTGATTAAGGAGATAAAATATTTTTACCAATAGCCTAGTATAAAATGGAATAAAAGAAATTGTGCCCTCAGGCCATGGTCTTACATGCCTAAACTTCCAACTTAAAATAAGTGCATAAGCAACCTTCTATTCCTGAAGCAAAGGAAAGATAATTGACAACAACAACAATAAATCAAAATGTATACAAATGTATTCAAATAGGAGTCCAGATTTCATCCTAAGCAGGAAGCAGAACTTGGCAGTACTGGCCATGTAGTTCTGGCTTTAGAGTCATGAGATATACAAGAGTCAGTGGGTCGTGAAATCTTTCCCCAAGCTTTTGGAAACCTGTTGATGCCAGGTGCATGCCAGAGAAGCTCCAGAGGCCAATATATGAACCTGCAAAGGTGAAGCTTGGACTGTGTTGGCAAGCCCAATATGTTGCAGATGCCAGAGACATGAGATGCCTACCAGGGAAAGTTACATCCAAGAAGTGGAACTAGCCCAAGGAGAGAGAAGTGTGTTATAGTCAACAAAGTTAGAAGAACAGAGCAATCTAAGCCCCTTGTAGTTGGATATAGAAATATAGAATTTGGATTTGCTTTTCTTGGTCTCATTCTTTCTTTTGTCCAGGATTTCATCACTGTGCCCCATTTGTCTCTTTTGGAATTGTGATATATATTCTGAATCATTATGTGCTAAAGACATCTAATTTGCTTTTCTATTTTACAGAAATTTAAGAGATTGTTCTGAGTCTCAGAAAGACTATAGATTTTGGACTTTGAAACAATCTTGAGACTGAAAGGTTAGGGGGAGTATTTTAAAGTAAAACTAGATGTATTTTGCTTTATAATATGGTTACAAGCCTATGGAGGGCAGGGAATGGGATGTGGTGGTTTTAATGAAAATACTTCTATAAACTCAAATGTTTGTCAGCTTGCTCCCCAGTTGGTGGAAGTGTTTGGGAAGATCTTGTGCACTGCTCTAGCACCACATTTGCCTGCCTGCTGCCATACACCCTGTCACGATGGTCATAGACTCAACTACTCTCTAGAACTATGAGCCCTAATTAAATGCTTTCTTTATAAGTTGTCTTGGTACTGGTGTTTTGTCACAGCAGCAGAAAAGTAAGCCAGACAGTTACTCTCTGAAATATGTAATGTGGTTCCCTGAAGTTCCCTCTGTGATACCACCCTAATTAGCTGTGGGAGCACAAACACTTAACTTCTTATATCAGTACTTCATTTAGCCATCTGAACTTATTCCAGAGATTCACTATGAGTCTTATAGACATAATTGACTCTAAATACCAGGGGAGGCTCAGTGCCTAAAGTACTTAGTAAATGCCATCTTACATAGCACCTGAATTACTGGGTTGTCAGTTACTGGGTTGTCAGATAATAGAACTCCCTTTACAACATCAACCTGTTAGGTGTGTATTTTGTCTGCCATCAGAGCTGCAACAAAGAATGATTTCATATATGTTAAACCATGACAGACACATGTTAAAACTTAATTCACTATGTTGTCTTCAGTATTTTTATTTTCAGTGTGCTCTCATTTCCAATTAACATATATTCTTATGTTAATGAGTTAATAACATATATTCTTATGTTAAGAAGCTGAAGCTGTTAATGATTAATTTCCTTTTATCAACTTCCTTGTCTTATTGGTGGCCATTTTTGAACCTAATTTTTCTCTATTCCATGATTTGTCATTATTTTCAGTGTCCTACTCAAAACACTCATTATCACATTGAGACATATTCCTAAATCTCTTTATCTTCCAATGTCCCTATTTCTTTCCTCAGAGTTATCTTATCAAAATGTTAAGTCAACTATGTCATTTCTGGCTACTCAAGTGCTCATCAGGATTAAAGACAAACTTGGTTGTTTAACAGCTTGATTAATTTCTTACAGCCACAGGGATCCAGCTATGGTCTATTTTCTAATCTTTGTTCTTAATAATCCCTGCTTAAACTTTCCCCTTAGAATATCAAAAGAACATTTGTTTATACTATCCTTCCTTCTTTAAAAGATCCATGACCATCCTACACACATCAAAACATATGCTTCGACATTATTTGTATTCCTTAAGACTTAGCCAACAGACTAATTCTTTTCTTGCTTATAACGATGGAACACCATACCTTGGCCTTGCCTGTTTTCCTGCCACTGTATCTTTCTTTATGTTTTGTTGCTTTTGCATGTCAGGAGGGTTTTCTCTAGTTAGACTACAAACTTCTTTATAGAAGAGCTATGTATTGCCCTTTGCTTCTCTTAGCATATGAGAGTCAGTAAGAACATAGTCATAGCTCTCAGATAGGTGAGAGAAGGACTTAATGACTAAGCTATTTCAAAGGTTTCCAAGGTCTCTAACTCTTTTTTAATATTAATGTAATTGGCCTGTTAACGCAGTTGATTGGAGTGTGGTGCCAACCATAACTTTTAACATTAGACTACAAAGTGACAGGCTTCTTTATACCATTTTGTACTTACTTAGTTTTTGGTGACCCTTTAACCCATTCCTCCCCCCTTCACCTCCCAGTATTCCATTTCAAGATGGGATTCTAAGGTATAGTTCTTCAACTAAATAACAGTTCTGTATTTACTTTAAACTCTACTGCCCAAACTCTGTCTGTTAGTCAGTGTTTGTTAATAGAATTTATAAACTTTGCATGTATGGAGGCCAGAATTTGATGCTGGATATCTTTCTCAGAAGCTCTCCAGCTTATTTTCCAGGCAGTGTCTCTCACTGAACCTGGAGCTTTATGAGTTCGCTAGATGGCTGGCCAGCTAGCCTCTGCGATCTGCCTGTCTCTACCCCTTACAGCAGTGCATGCAATTGAATCCACTTTGTTGTTGATATTGGGGGTCCGAACTCATTGCCAAGCTATTTCTTCCAAGCACTCGCTCAAAATGTGTGACTCCCTGGCTTTCGTTGTTAATGACAAAAATAAAATAAGTGACTCTGTAAAATACCAGTACATGTATAAACAGCTAAAGAGAACATTGTAAGGCAGAACATGCCATTTAGTGTTTACCCACCAAAGAGGTGGACATCAACAATAAAATAACAACAACAACAAAAAGCCCAGCTGAAATGAAACCAGTTCCTTTATTGTTATTTCCACATTTGAGAAAAACCAAGGAGAGGCAGGGCAATATTTATTATTAAAAATTCTAAAAAAAACACAGCACCCCATAAAATTACCTATTTAAGTTATTATAAAATTTTTAGGAAATAAAATTTTGTTGAAATTGTATTGTGGCACCTGACCAACTACCCTGCTTAATGAAAATTCTGTAATCAGAATTTAGTTCTGATATGAATTCTGAAAGTGTCTGTAGAAGATCCACTGTTTTTTTTTCTTTCAGAACTTAGTTATAAAAGTCATCTCAGTGTTAAATGTGGTACATGAACACAATGAAAAGTACAATAGAAATTCATATTACACCTGTGTTTTATGGGCCTTCCTGCCAATTTCTGATCCATATACTGTGTTCTGTCTGATGCCTCATCTCTTTAATTCCCGTGTTATTCTCATGGAACTGTATGGTTCAGTAATAGAATGTAAAGAGATATTTGTCTCTTCTGAAGTACACATTACTTAGAGCTAGTGAATTGGGGGATTAAGCTAGTCAGCATTAACAAATGCACATACCTCTCTCCTGACAAGGTTTTGCACCATTGTGAGAAACAACACTTAGGTTGTAACATACTCAGTTATAGCTTCAGGAATGAATACTTTTGGAGTTATAGGGATGCCACCATTGCTTTGCCTACATGCTTGCACTCCACAAATATGATTGCATTCTGTTTATTTCTATTCTGAATTTACAGTCCCTTGATGAGGGCATTCACCTACTTGTCAGACTTCATTGATTGATATAGAAACTATGACTTCAGCTTCCAGTGGTCCTGTTGCAGAGATTATATACATCTTCATGATATCACTCAAAGCTTCTGGGTATCTGTGTAATAATGGGTTGGTATCAGAACATGCTTTCCATTATAAGGCCTTATAAGCAGTTGGTATCTTGTGATTTCCACTAATACCAACTCCCAGCTCTGTGCGTATATAGCAAACACATATTCATTTCCTCAGGTTCATGAACACCAACATGACTTAACATGCCTGGTTTGTCAGTTTGGTAACAGAATGAAAGAAGTAGGTAAACCTTAATTTTGAACAAAGGTGCTTTAATCTTTATTATTTATTAATCTTGTAAACTATCACTAAAGTACTAAGTAATTTTGTTATACTATAAATAAAAAAAAGGAATAAAGTTATACTATAAATAAAAGAAAGAACTTTTAATGTTATTTAGTTGGATTTCTTGTTGGAACATATTACTTAAAAGACTGTTCATATAACTTTCTAAATAATCTTAAAATGAATTCCAAAAGCATAGTCAAAAAATATCTTATGTCAAGTATGCCAGTGTGTTAGGGTTGGCAATATCCACAAACCATTGCTTTCAAATGAAAAAATTACTGGTGGGTCTTAGATTTTATGTTTCTTGTATATAAACCAAAACATAGTGCATTTTTAGCTGTAAATGTTCAGTGGAGGAGCAGAGCAGACCAGTATGCATGGGCCTGCAATTTAACCAACTCAGGATGTGGTATCTGTACATTGGTAGCTGTCTAGAGATAGAAATTTTAGACAAAAATATGGGAATCTTAAATTCTCTAGCTTGACCATAATGTAATTGTTACAATTTAATTTGTCTAAACTTACAAAATATGTCATATATTTTATATCTATTATTTAATAAATATTTTCCAAAGTGTAATTTTAGTTTAACTAAGTTTGTATAATTTGGTTCAAATGAGCTCTATAGTTAATTAAAGTTCTTGGTATTGTTATACTCTTCAAAGAAATTATACAGCTGCCAAAGCCATCTCTTCTTTTCTTTTCTTTTCTATCCTATTTTCTTCTTTTCTTTTTCCTTCTATTAAAAATATATTTTTCTCACATAGTATACCCTTACCTTTCTCCTCATTGTTATCTACATCATTACAGAAATTGAATTTTTCATTTAACCAATACATTATTTGCTATTCTGAAGTCCTATTTTCTTATGAGAATTACTTTTTCCCTTTTAATGACTCACAGGGATAAGGCATCATTAATTCATACCTCTTTGAAGTATCTAGGGCTTTGCATATAACTCAATGCATATTCAGCCCTGTAAACCATTGTTCACTTTAAATATGGTCAGATTAATTATTCTTACATTATAGCTACAGAAAATAAAGCTCACCAGAATAGATTTTAACTTGAAGGATATGGAATATAGGACATATCAAGGTAGACAGAAGGTGGAGCAGATGTGGATGGAAGGACAAAACTAGATGTCTTGAGTGGTTTCATTTTCTGTGCTTGAAGCAAAGGACACATATTTACTCTAGAATTTGTGGATAGTTAAGGGCTTGTCATATACTCCACACCTCCTAATCAATTGATCTGTACACATGTTAAACAGAAGTGAAAGCAGGATCCATGCCATATATTCTGGAATAGAACAAGTGTGTAAGAAGTTCCCAACTCCACAAGAAATCCATAGTATTGTTGGAGAAATGATATATTTTTCATTACACTAAAGCAATTCAAGTGACTAAATCATCAAAGTCATGTGATCTAATGAACTTTCCAGAAGTTTAAAGTGCAATAAAATGGTGTGCATCAGAAAAGCTTCATGCAAGTTCTGTGCTTGTGAAATTTTAAGCCAGAATCTTGTATTCATTCTATCTCAATGATATTATAGTAGTCAAATTTCTGATATTGTCCATAAAAATTCTTCTTAACTCTTAATTTGTATGAAGTTTGAATGAGTGCCTAATTCATAAAATTGAACATTGTCCTCAAAAGAATAAAACAATGCTTTTGTTGTACAAATCCTGGGTATAAATATGAAGGCCGAGTGACCTTAGGCAATGGACTTAAGGTTTCTGAAGCATTCCACTGACGGCTGTACAACAAAAGACATTTTACATTACATTTATGGTTAGGCAAGTAACCATATAAAACCTCTCCAATAATAATTTTCACTCTAAATATACTTAATAAACACTAACAATTATTCTTACTTCATAAGAGAAATGTCATAGCATCTCTCTTTGGAATAAATATTTCATTACCCTTTGTTTCTTGGGTGTCTCATCCATATGCAAGTTTGTGCACAATGTATGGCCTGAAAAAAGAGCATTTATGGTAAATATAGGGGGTGGGGGCATTGGTCCATTGGTTCTGAGGAGCAGGAGACAGGACTTTACTGCTCTGGGCTGAATTGGCCTGAGATGATTCAGCTATAATCTATCCACTCATTTCCGGCAACAGCATGGCCTTCTGAGAATTACACATACACAAACAAGACCATTGCAGATCTGTGTGTGATACAGAAATACAGCTGAAACTCCAACAGTGTTTGAATTTGCTGCTTAAATTTTCTTTCTGCTTTACTCTTTGTTGTTAGAATCTTAGCATTTCATTTTTAGCAAGCTCCCAGATGAAACCAAAGTCAGCTGTTCTTTGAATAGTAAGTTAATATAAGCTATTTGTGAAATGATAAATCACTCACGGACCTCTTTCTTGTGCCAGTCAAGTATTCAAATATTCCCTCTGTATATGGCTAGGTAATGTTGGCACCCATTATATTCAAGTGATTATTTTTATTTAAGATATCTAAAACAAAACAAAAAACACCTCATGTTACTATCAGGGGAAATATCAGGCTATGAGATTCTTAACTATATTGCCCAAGCAAAAAGCACTTGTCATTTAATTTTTCTCGTTTAGACAATTCATGTTTATTTATTTATCTGTGTGTGGGTTGCATGATTATCATGGTGTACATGTGGATATCAGAGGACAATTGTGGAGCTGATTCTCTAGCCCCTTGCTCATACTTTATTAACAATTATTGTTGTTATTATTGTTACTACTGTTGGTGTGTGTGTGTGTGTTTGTGTGTGTGTGATGTATGCATGATATAGTGTGCATGTACCAAAATGCCCTCTGATTTTCATCACTGCTTTAAATAAAAGAATAATAAAAATACCAGATGTTATGACAAAAATAAATGTTTCCAGTGTAGTTCTGATTTGTTTTATATCTTTATATTATGTTGCCTTGCTTTTTGCATATCAAGAGAGATTACCATAGTATTTTGGGTTATCTGGGCAGAACAGACCAAAATCTTCCTACAGCTGTTAGTATATGAGTTGCTTTTAATTTCTTGGGCCAAGACACTTGCTATATCTGCCTCCGCTTTATATGAATATAAGCAATGAATGGTGGTTTTACGTTTGACACCATTACTACAGAAAGCCAGCTCCTGATTCTCCAGGACCATTTGATATACCTTAGCAGAGTGAAGAAAGCTGCATGACACTACAGCTGAAATGTTACCCAATGCTAAGTGAGCATCTCTTGTGCTAACTAAACACTGAGTCCCAGGTTAATGTATGCACACACAGCGGCTCTTCATCCCACCCCCCAAACCGTTCAAAAAGCTCCATGCTTAATATTCCCACTGCCTTTGCATTTCTGGGAATGTGTTGAAACACAAGATCCATAAATGCCTAAGTTTAATAGAGGCTTGCCTCTTTTCAATGCAAAGTAATTGTTAGAAGTGTGTCGTGCTATTTGGAAAGAAAATCCCAGAGATGAAGTTGACAGGTTTATGGCAGCAGCCCTTGTCTTATTTGCAGTAACTCATTTTATATATAGTGTTCCACATTAGGAAAGCCAAGGGCGAGAGGCCTTTGTGATTTAACTCTAACAATAAAGGAGATTGTAATATCAAAGAGGGCCCCAAATTGGTCTGCTGATTATAATATATTAGGGAACAATAGAAGTCATGTTAGAGAGTACCTATAATAAATATGAATAAATCTTTTTATTAGCTATTTTCCTTCTTTAATAAATAACTGACTCATGTAGTTTATCCACAAAATGTCTCTGCTGGCACTGAATTTACATAACCCCTTTGAAAGTGTGGGTTTGCCTGTGTAACCTCCATCAAAGAAGCTAGAGTAAAGGGCCACCTTTTTTTAGAATTCAGACCATGAAAAAGAAAACTTTATGAGTATAGGTAATATATTTTTTTGGACATTTTAAATGCTACTGATTAGCACAGTAATGAGACATGGGTTTCTCTGTTTGAAGATAGCGATTCAAGGGTTGTCACAATCATGTCTAGTGAAAAGCTATGACCATGGCCATCCCCTATGGCAAAACCCAAGGGACTCATCACCACAATATCCTCTCTGATATCGTGGGCTATTCAGATGTGTCCAGTGCCTCAAATCTAACCTCCAAGTCTCTGTTGGGTTTGCTGTCTGTTCCCAGTCCGGAGATTTCAGAATTCAATTCTTTATAGCCTTGATAATTTATTTCTTCAATATCTTCAAGATGTAGTAAGACGGCTGTCAAGTGTCAACTGCTTGCTCCACCAGTGCTATCATTTACAAGGTCCCACATTGGACATTTCTCAGCCTAAAATATAACCAGTATCATTTTTTTTTTTTAAAAAAAAACCATGGTTCCTGTAAGCATTTATATTCCTAGGAGAAAACCCTTCTGGAAAGATTACCAATAATCTTTTGCAATAAATGTTTATTTGTTTGATGATAAGTATACTCAGTATTGAGGGAAATATTATTTTTGTTTGTTTTTAGATTCAGTATGCTGTGGTTATCTATGGATTTGGAGGGGCAGCTTAGTTTTTCTGATAACTCGGGTCATTTTTAATACCTTGGACATCCTCTTTATCAGTAAAATGTTAAGGTGTAGAGAAACTTACATATACCATCTGTAGTGGTTTTAATAAGAATGGCCACTATAGGCTCATATATTTGAATTCTTAGCCACCAGACAGTGAAACTAATTTAGAAGGATTAGCATGTGAGGCCTTGTTGGAAGAAATGTGTACCTGGGTGAGCTTGGACCCATACCACCTTGGCTCATACTAAGTCCAGCAGTGCTGGTGTTCTCTCTGTCTCTCTCTGCATGTCTCTGTCTCTGTCTCTCCCTCTTTCTCCCTTCCTCCTTTTCCCTCCCTCCCTCCCGCCCCCTCTGACTAGGAGTTAGGATGTAGCTCCCTGTTACTGCTGCAGTGTCTGCTTGCATGCTGCCATGGTCCTTTCCATAATCATAATGGACTAAGCCTCTGAAACTATAAGTCTCCAGTTTAATGTTTTATCCTATAAGAATTTCCTTGGTCAAAGTGTCTCTTCACAGAAATATAACACTGACTAAGACGCCATCACAAATATTATGAAAATGCTCTGAGTATGCTTAGCTGTATTGATTATGTAGCAATGCAATACCAGCTACGTAGCTACTACTTCTCTACTATGGGCAGACATGTTATATTGTTTAGATGAATTCATTTAATTCCCACTTTTAAAGTCAAGAATAGACCCTGAACAAACATTTACAGGGAGGTCACTAAGATAATAACAGCAGCAAGTAAATTCCTGAATGGAATGCAGGACGTCCAAGAGAATTCACCTTGCAGAATTCTCATTTTGAGGATGCAACTGCTGTAGAAGGTAGAGCCCTAGCCATAAAATCCTGTTAGTTTTCAGCAATGTGTCCACCTGACCATGAACCCAGACAGACAGCTGACCTCTCTGCACTCCTTTACTCACGTGTCCTATAAACTGCTCATAGAATTTATTCTTTTTACCTAAATCTTCTCTTCCTAGACAAGCAGCAAGTGCAGAGAGCTCATGACCAGAGCCCTAGTAAGTATTGCTTCTGGAAATTAATGTAGCTATTTATTTAATGTAAGATCTGCTCATTCTGTCTTTGTGTTATACTGTGTTTTACCAGTTCTTCAGACAAAATCATGTGTATTTGTGTTCATGGTATTTCATAATGTACCAGAGAGCCCCCTTCCATGGATAATGCTTAATATCTTCTATTTATAAATTTTTATTTTCTAGAGACATTGAAGGATATTGCATGTGATCTTTTTTAATGAAGCAGTAGATATACTTTGCTGGAGAAACAACCCTAACTGATCTGCCCATGTTCCTTCTCTGACACACAGCTATCAGTCACCCATGTGTATCCTCCTCTTGGCGCCCTGGTGTCTTGTCCTCTTCATCCCCACACATTCACAGGAGCTCCCAAGCTACATGGTCTAGATGAGATCCCACAGAACTCACAGATGAGAACTGTGCTTATAACATTGTTTTTCTTTTTTTAATGTTAAGGTTAGCATGCATAGTGATGGGTTCATCATGGCACATTCATACCATTATGACATTATACTTTTTGGGGTTCATACACTTCCCTTATTGCCTTCTTTGTATAAAAAAAAGCATAAATCCTTTTTAAAAATTGAGAAAATTTATGTAAATTTCTGAGGAGCAATCACTGATTTTCTAGGGTGATCTTTTCCTCTGACTATGAACTTCTGATTGTTACAAAGGCAGAGTAAACGCCCTATCAAAATCTACCCAAGAGCTTATGAATAGTAATGCATTAGATCAACACTACTGCCATATATCTGGAGGGATGCCCATGAGTTAATTTAAGTAATAGACACTGAAATTAATCCCGTACACAGCATGACTGACAGCTCAATGTAGAAGAAAATGACTATGACTAGCAGACAATGAACCAGAGCTACCACCACAGTGACGTCTCTCAGATTCAGTATATTTAGACTTACGTTTAGTTTCAGAAACAGGCTTTGAATACCCCACAGGGATAATAAACTCCATGAGGCTAATCTATACCAGAAAAAAGTGAAGCATAATTTAAGAATTAGAATGACCCATTTATAATAACAGCAATTTGTTTTAAATTACCAGAATCTTCTTTTCTACAATTCTAGGAAACATCTACATTATCAAAGCATCAGGCAGATAGATGAAGCGACAGGACAGCTTTTAAGACCAGAGTGCAGAGAGCTGGAAAATGCATGGGAATGTTTCCCAGATTCTCTGCTGCCCTCACTGTGAGGCCTCATCCAGAACCATGTAGCTTGGGAGCGCTCCATGAGTGTCTGGTGATGAAGAGGACAAGACACCAGGGTACCAAATGGAGCATGCACATGGGTGACTGATTGCTGTATGTCAGAGAGTCAGCAGAGGCAAATCAGTTAGGGCTGTTTCTCGGGTAAAGTATATTTACCGCGATATAAAAACAGATACACGTAATATTCTTCAGATCTTTTCTGGAAAAAAAATTGTTAAATAGAAGTGATTAATCATTATCTGTGGAAGGGAACTGTAATGCTTCATTAGTAAGCATTTTAAGTAACTCCATGAGCATAAAGATGTATGCTTTTGTCTGAAAAATTGGTGAAATGTAATGTAAATCAAAACTCTCATTTCTTGCATGCTTTATCTCTCCTTTAGTCACTTATGCAAGTTTTCCCTGAGTTCTTCTGGACCATCTTTTTTTGTTTGTTTGTTTTTGGTTTTGTTTTTTTTGTTTTATTAGATATTTTCTTTACTTACATGTCATATGATTTCTCCTTTCCCAGTTTCCCCTCCAAAACACAAACATCAAAACAAACAAAAACAACAAGAACAAACCCCTGTTGCCTCCTCCCTCCCCCTACTTGCCACCCCACCCTCTCCCACTTATTGGCCCTGGCATTCCCCTACACTGGGCACAGAATCTTCACAGGGCCAAGGGCCTCTCCTCCCATTGATGATCAACTTTGTAATCCTCTACTATACACATGCTACCAGAATAATCAGTCCCACCATGTATAGTCCTTGGTTGGTGGTTGAGTCCCTGGAAGCTCTGAGGAAACTAGTTAGTTCATATTGTTGTTTGTCCTAAGGGGCTGCAAACCCTTCAGCTCCTTTGGTCCTTTCTCTAACTCCTTTATTGGGGACCCTGTACTCAGTTCAATGGATGGCTGTGAGCCTCTACTTCTGTATTAGTCAGGTACTGTCAGAACCTCTCAGGAGATAGCTATATTAGGCTGGCTTGTCTTTCCTTCAGTCTCTGCAACTCCTTCCATGGGTATTTTGTTCCCCCTTTTAAGAAGGAATTAAATGTCCACACTTTTGTCCTTCCTTCTTCTTGAGTTTCTTGTGGTTTGTGGGTTGTTCTTGTATTCTGAACTTCTGGGCTAATAACCATTTATCAGAGAGTGCATACTGTGTGTGTTCTTTTGTGACTGGGTTACCTCACTCAGGATGATATTCTCCAGATCCATCCATTTCCCTAAGAATTTCATAAATTCATTGTTTTTAATAGCTGAGTAGTACTCCATTGTGTAGATGTACCACAATTTCTGTATCCACTCCTCTGTAGAGGGACATCTGGGTTGTTTCCAGTTTCTAGCTATTATAAATAAGGCTGCTATGAACATGGTGGATCATTGGACCATCTTTTTTCCTATTCAGATATTCAACTTCCTTTACTAAATGAGTTACTGGAAATCATTCAGTTTTTCTCAGTGGAGTTTTAGAGTAACCCCTTTCTGAGACTTAGCCATTTTAAAAAACTGTCTCTAACGATGCTTTGGCCTCATCCTGGTAGTCTTGAAGCCCCAAATGGATGCTGTGGTCAGTTTATTCTGCTCATCTTCAGTCCTCATACATCTCCAGAGGCCATTTCAGAGCTGCCTCTAAAAGTACATTTACAAAGACTGACTGAGATTTGAAACAGGGGACTAAGTACAATTAACTTTCATTGAAGAGATGGCTTCATATGTTCTCTTAATATGGAACTGCAAACCGAGATCTCAAAACCCTGAGGTGTCAAAACCCTGCATGATATCCTGTCTTGAGCACACTAAGGTAATGGAATGTCATAAAGAAAATGATAGAAAATGATGGAGCAGAGTCAAAGTAAACTTAGACAAGCAAATTTGATTAATCAAGTATTCAGATTCTATAGTAGACATATTAATGGCTAGTGGATGCCGGATCCAATGAAAAAGTTTTCTCATGTGGAGCTCAACTTTATGTGGTAGCAAGGAACCAGGGTTTTTACTTCATGGTATTTTAAATATAAAAAATACTATTTAGGTGTTTGTCAATATTTAATAACACCTGTCTTTTTTTTTCTTGCCACATAAAAAAACTAATCTATCAAATAATATAATTATCAAGTATTCATGAGGTAGGTGCTATATACAAAGAACTGCATTTGGCAGGATAAAACTATTAAATCTCTGCCTCTGGCTATCATACAACAGAGCAAGTCATTAAAAATGACAAGAAATATTATGCATTTAGTTGCTATGATGTGCAACTTGTTAAGCTCACTTTTCCCTTATCATCTAGTTAAATTCCAAATCAATATATACTTAGTTTGTACGCTGGAAACTACTTTTTTCAATATTGGGTTTTCATTTTTCAACATTTATTTAAAACATTTATTTTAAATATTTTAATTAAAATTTAATTAAATTATTTTCCACTTTCTTTCTCTCCAGTCCCTCCCATCAATCCTCTCTCAAAACCCTTTCAGGCTCTTCCAAATCTCAAATTGACAGTCTCTTTTACTTTGATTATTGTTACATATATGTCCTGGGTAATTTTGGTCAAGATGACATAAGCTAGAATCTGTATGGAAGAGGAAACCTCACCTTCCACCAGAGTAGCCTGTAGGCAAGCCTTTGGTGCATTATCTTGATTACTGACCCTTTTAGGAATAACCTCCCACAATGGGTGGAGTCATCCCTATGCAGATGGCCCTGGATGGAATAAGAAAGTCAGGAAACCATGGCTTAGCAAAGCCATGAATTACAAGCAGCATTTCTCCATGGTCTCCTCATCAGCTCCTGTCTTCAGGTTCCCATACTGTTTGTGTTCCTATCCTCAGTGATAGACTGCAACATGGAGGTATAAGTTAACATACAACCTTTCCAACCCAAGTTGCTTTTGGTCATGGAAGCATCACAGTGATAGAAACCCTAACAAAGAATATAAATATAATCTTCTGAGTCTGTTTTGTTGATTGTCTGTATATAGTTTCAAGAGTGACCACTTTGTATTGAATATCCAATTAAGGAGCTCATCCCTGGTAAAGGTTAATTCGCTCAGCAGTGATTATTTACCTGCATTTCTTTGTGTAGGGGTGGAACTCCATGAGATTTCCCCATGAAACTCCTCCTTAAAGAAGCTTCTATTCATAGCAAATTAAAATCATCAGAGAAATCTACAACAGGAAATAATGCAGAGACCAACAGATCCATGAAGCTCCCTTCTCAATGGCTATATCTGCAGCACAGCATCTGCATCTCTGTTTCAGATGAGCTGCAGAAAGATTGTAAGAGAGAGAATACCCAGAAGTCTATTATGAGACTGTCTCTCCTAGCATTAGTTGCATAAGCAAGACCTAACAATTTGAGTATTAATGAGAAAACTATCACTGCATAAAGAGTTTTGGAATTTCCCACAAAGGTACAATGGCCAGTGTTATTATTCTAAGAACAGGTTAAATGTCTAATGTTGATGTGCACATGTGTTTCTTCTTATATGATTGTTGGCAAGTATCCTAAACTCCCTAAAATTCTTTATTTATAATGTGATGATAACATGCTTAATGTATACAGAAACCTTGCAATGAGGTATATGAAGTGGCAAACAAATAATTCGAAAGTGTTTAATAACAGTCTACATGACTTGTGATGAGCTTCATCGTAATTTAGGCCACCACAATTCATACCTGCAGAGCCCATGTCTATTACACCATAGTTACAGGATGGGGAAAGACTCTCACCAGGCAGTGCTGGCTTCAATTATAACTTCCAGTTACTTCTTATTGCGCCATCGTTTATAAAGGGAACTATGGAAGTCCTGAAGAGATAATGAGCCAAGACCCACTACTGCTATATCTAGTTCACCAGTTATCTGTCTGTAATTCACTCTGATCTAGAGATCTGGAGTGGTATAACAGCAGTGCTATAGTTAACAAGAGCAAAAACAGAAGAAAATTTTAGCTGAATAATCTGGATTTATATCTTAGATTCAAGCTATTTTCAAATCAGTTTAACATGTATTTGGAAAAGTTTTATAAAACAGCACACTGATTATATTTGCTTTTCAATAAGTTAAAATATGTTGTCTTGATTATCTGGAGAGATACAGTTTTATGAAGCTACAGAAAGGAGGACTCCATTTCCCTCTAAAAGGATGCTTCTGACTGTTGGAGTGGCTTAAGAACAACAGCCTTAGATATAATAGCTAAGGTTCAGTTCTTTAAGTTTACACTGAACAATGGCCTGTTCTTGTTGGTTACCTGCTTGATTCTCTGGGAAGTCAGTGCCCAAGCCAATAGGTTAGAGGCTAGCAGAATAATCCTTGCTGTCAGCTGCTCATATCAGGGTTGTAGTAGTGAAGGAGGAGTTGAATATGATATAGTTCGAGATTTGTTGTAACCATCAGAGTCATTCATTTTTCTTAAAAATTCAATGTAGAGAAACAATAAGTAATATCTTGAAAATTATTAATATAATCTATTCTAAATGTCTAATTTAGTTGTGTCATATAACTTTGTACATCTAAGTTCAATATTTATATCTGCTTTGTCATTTGAATGGATACTATTCAAGATTTAAATTGTGCTATACTTTATGATTGTATTATTATATTAACTACAACATAAGATTTCTACAACAGTCCAAAAGGAAGACCTTTTGGTTTTTGACCTTTCATTCCAATGTATCAGAATTATCCTAAATCTTATCTATGACTTCTGACCTTCTAACCATTGCTTTTAGATTTTGTCACCCCCAAAATTCTATGAAAATAACATAGAAATAATGTATAGAGTCAGTATAGACTTAATGCCATTATTGATGTAAATAGATATGATGTGGTAAGAATGCAGAATATTACATACTTTGTTGTCAGCTTTTTCTTGTGAAGCTTCTGTTGTTTAATAAATGACTCTGAGTTGAAAGAAGAAAAACAACAGTTTCAGAAAGTGAGTCCAGAACTTTGAAGCATTAATGGTGCAAGATGGATAATATCAGATAGTAAAGATAATGTAATAAGGGAAGAGAGCTAGGACTTCCATAGTACTCTGAGCTAGGAATATCACAAAACAGTTGGCTAGTCTATCACCAATTTTTAGTTATTTCAGAATTGTCAGATATAAGATGGGGAACCCTCAAGTCAAGAAGAATGTTGAGGCATTGTCAACTATGATAGGAACAATTCCAGGTGTTATACTTTGTAAATATTATTCTAAACCTATGATAAAGAAGTCTCCAACTCCAAGTGCATGGTAGCATTTATTCTTTACTAGTAATTCTCTAAAATTACAGGATATAATTTTATTAAAAGATTGCCATCTTGACAGGATGCATCTGTATAATGCCAAATAATAAATTGCTTCCTCATATAGTATATATAAGATTGTCTTTGGTAACTCCTATGATAAATTGCACACATCTTAAGCTCTGAGAACTTCAGAACAGCCTGCAGTTCCATAATGGAAAAGAAGTTCTAATAATTGTCTCCATTAATTATTCCTTAAGAATGCAGATAAAGAGAATGGCATATATACAGATGTCAGTACAGGCACTACTATTATCAATAGTAATTCATTACCTAAAGCCATGGGGCCTTTTCTAAATGACAAAAGACTTCAGAAAAGATTGTTGAAAATGTCTATTTTTCTTTTTTGTTTCACTGAGTACAAAGTTGTCAGCATGGAACAAATAAACAATGACTGGTAATATTGAGTTTCAATATCTACTGCATTTCTTTGTTTCATCAATCATTTGCTAATATCAGTCAGTGAAGATAAATAGATGTTTTAAAGGCTAGAAGGCACGATTTCTTTCTATTAGCAGTAGTTCTGGAAAAATATGGAAGTAACAGGGGAATTTTATGCAAAGGAAATATCAAAAACATGGAGATCTGAAGAGTCAGCTCTCCTCTCCAGCTCCAGTTGAGCATCATCCCTCAACCAAACGGTACCAACATCCAATCTGTACACCATTCTTCAAATCTAAGTTGCTCCCTTCTTCCCCTTCTCTACCCTATCTGCATACGTACAGGACAATGGCAAAACACCTCCATCTTAGTGAATGTCTTTAGGCTAATGAACAAGTAAATTGCATTATTAGGTATTCTGTCCTTCTTTGACCTGTGATGATTTTGTTCTTAAATGATAATAATAGATTTAGAAAATTTAATGGTTTTCCTATTTGTCTTAGTTACTGTATTTCATGGTTTTGGATTTAAAATTTTCTGATGTATGCTTTGCATTCAGAAGCTAACATAACACCAATACAGAATACTTCTTTCCGAATCCTAATTTCATAGAAGCTCCATAGAAAAGAGAGAAAGTCACAAGTTAAAAATACATCAGCTGGAGAAAAGAAAAGGAGGCTCTACTGCTCATTTTGAATAAACCTCACTCAATTTTTAACAATATTCTCTTTTTTTTTAGTTAATTTATTTTGTTTTCCCCCATTATTTAATTTATTTATTTTAACTTCTGATCACAGCCCCCTTCTTCCCAATCCTTTTCCTCACCCCTCCTTTCCTGCTCTTTTGAGAAGGGGGAGGCCACTCCTGGGTGTCACCCCACCCTGGCAAATCAAGTCACAGCAGGACTAGGCACATCCTCTTCCACTGGGACCTGAGAAGGCAGCCCAGTCAGCATTCTTTATAATCTATCAAACAGTTTTCAATGTTTTCAACAATGAACACTACAGTCAAAATTGAGAAATCTTCAGCAAATTCTATAAATATATTTTACTTCTCCCAGTACATTGACTTTAGAGGGATTTTTTTTAATTAGATGTTTTCTTCATTTATGTTGCAAATTTTATCCCTATCCCATCCCCCATCTCCCTGCTCATTAAGGTACCCTCTCCTGCTTCCCTGTCCTGGCATCTCCTTAGACTAGGGCATCAAGCCTTCATGTGACCAAGGTCCTCTCCTCTCATTAATGTCCCACAAGGTCATCCTCTGCTACATATGTGACAGGAGCCATGGGTCCCTGCATGTGTACTCTTTGGTTGGTGGTTTAGACTCTGGTAGCTCTGGGGGTACTGGTTAGTTCATATTGTTGTTCCTTCTTTGGGGCTGCAAACCCCTTTCAGATCCTTGGGTTCTTTCCCTAACTGCTCCATTGGAGACTTTGTGCTCAATCCAATGGGTGGCTATAAGTATCCACTTCTGTATTCCTCAGGCACTGGCAGAGCCTCTCAGGAGTCAGCTATATCAGGCTCCTGTCAGTAAGCACTTGTTGGCATCCACAATAGTGTCTGGGTTTGGTAACTGTATATGGGATGGATCCCTAGGTGGGACAGTCACTGGATGACCTTTCATTCAGGTTCTGCTCCTGACTTTGTCTCTGTATTTCCTACCATGAGTATTTTGGTCCCCTTTCTGAGAAGGACTGAAATATCCACACTGTAGACTTCCTTCTTCTTGAGCTTCATGTGGTTTGTGAATTATATCTTGGGTATTCTGAACTTCTGGGCTAATACCTACTTATCAGTGAGTGCATACCATGTGCTTTCTTTTGTGATTGGGTTATCTCACTCAGGCTATTTTCTAGTTCCATCCATTTGCCTAAGAACTTCATGAAGTCATTGTTTTTAATAACTGAGTAGTACTCCATTGCATAATTGTACCACATATTTTGGCATCCATTCCTCTGTTGAGGGGTATCTGGGTTGTTTCCAGTTTCTGGCTATTATAAATATGGCTGCTATGAACATAATGGAGCATGTGTCCTTTTTACATGTGGAGCATCTTCTGGGTATATGCCCAGAAGTGGTATAGCTGGGTCCTCAAGTAGTACTATGTCCACTTTTCTGAGAAACTGCCAGACTGATTTCCAGAGTGGATGTACCAGTTTGTAATCCCACCAGCAATGGAGGAGTGTTCCTCTTTCTGCACATGCTCATCAGCTTCCACTGTTGCCTGAGATATTGATCTTAACCATTCTGACTGGTGTGAGGTGGAATCTCAGTGTTGTTTTGATTTGCATTTTCCTGACAACTAAGGATGTTGAACATTTCTTTAGGTGTTTCTCAGCCATTTGGTATTCCTCAGTTGAGAATTCTTTGTTTAGCTCTGTACCCCATTTTAATAGGGTTATTTATTTCTCTGGAGTCTAACTTCTTGAGTTCTTTGTACATATTGGACATTAGCCTTCTATTGAATATAGGCTTGGTAAAGATCTTTTCCCAATCTGTTGGTTGCCATTTTGTTCTATTGACAGTATCCTTTGCCTTACAGAAGCTTTGTAATTTTATGAGGTCCCATTTGTCAATTCTTGATATTACAGCACAAGCCACTGGTGTTCTGCTCAGGAAATTTTCCCCTGTGCTCATGTGCTCCAGGCTCTTCCCTACTTTCTTTTCTATTAGCTTCAAGATCTCCCATGCTCATGGGTTGGTAGGATTAATATAGTAAAAATGGCCATCTTGCCAAAAGCAATCTACAGATGCAATATAATCCCCATCAAAATTCCAAATCACCTCCTCATAGAGTTAGAAAGAGCAATTTCCAAATTTATCTGGAATAACAAAAAACCTAGGATAGCGAAAACTATTCTCAACAATAAAAGAATGGGAGAAATCACTGTCCCTGTCCTCAAGCTGTACTACAGAGCAATTGTGATAAAACTGCATGGTATTGGTACAGTGAAAGGCAAGTATATCAATGGAATAGAATTGAAGACCCAGAAATGAATCCATACACCCATGGTCACTTGATCTTTGATAAAGGAGCTAAAACCATCCAGTGGAAAAAAAGACAGCATTTTCAACAAATGGTGCCGGCTCAACTGGCGGTTAGAGTGTAGAATGCAAATCAATCCATTCTTATCTCTTTGTATAAAGCTCAAGTCCAAATGGATCAAGGACCTCCAGATAAAACCAGATATGCTGAAGCTAGTAGAAAAGAAAGTGGGGAGGAGCTTTGAGCACATGGGCACAGAAGGGATCTTATGATGTTACATGTGAATGTCTTTTTCATTGAAAGTGGGGAGGAGCTTTGAGCACATGGGCACAGAAGGGATCCTATGATGTTACTTGTGAATGTCTTTTTCATTGAAGGTTCTCAGCAGATGGCTCCTGAGCAGCCCAGTATAAACCAGCTTTCACTCATGCCCATTTGGAAAACAACATATGCTTTTGGTGTTGTTAGAATATAAAACATTGAAATTAACTGCTAACGGAAAAACAGATGACACTATTTTTCCCTGTGGTTGAGCTTGAGATAAGACAAGCCTTTAGATTCATTCACTTGTCATTCAGAAAGTAGCCACTCAGTGTATGCTCACGTACTTAGAAGACAACCTTGACACACTTATTATTAAACACACATTTTCAGTTAAGAGAAAAGAACTGGAGTAAATTATTAAAAAATGTAGCATTGGAAACCAATGACTCAACTTATTTGATTCCTTGGTAGATCCCCAACCTGGAGTAAACAGAGATCTTAGACCAGCCGACTTTTTTCTTCTTGAGACATATAGGATAAAAATGCTCAACTTGCAGGCTTTTAAACAGATACTGAAACATTTCATCCTAAACGAATTAGTTTTGTTTAATTAAATGACTTTTGTTTCATCTAAAGACTGTAATCCCAAGCTAGTTTTAAGCAATGACATTTAAAGTGATGTACCCCAATTTTTAAAAATATCTGTAGTTTTATAGTAACAATCCATAATCATTTGAAAAGAGGGAACTTCAATTGAGAGAATGACTTCACCAGATTAGACTGTGGACAAGCTTTCAGTGTATTTTCTTGATTGATTTAGGTGGAAAGCCTCCACTCCACTCCACTCACTGTGGGCAGTGCTACCATTAGGTTAGTGATCCTACATTCTAGAAGCAATCTGAACAAGCCAGTAAGCCACATCCCTTCATAGCCTCGACATCAACTTCTGTTTCTAGGTTCCTGCCCTGTTTGTGCTCCTACCCTGACTTTCCTCAGCGATTAACCCCTAGAATCTTAAATTTAACTATTCTTCTCCAGCACAAATTACTTTTGTTCATAGTGTGTTATCATAACAATGGAAACTTTAAGACAGAAATAGGGGCCAGGTCATAGAGTATTGTTCTGAAAAGTAAAGAACAGCAGTAATTAAATAAATAATACATTTTCAGTTAGAAATTGTAAATACATTAAAATTTTTTCCCATAGAATTTTCTTTTACCATACTTAGATATTCTGTCATAGTTAGGGTTTTATTGCTGTGAAGAGATACCATGGCTAAGGTGACTTTTATAAAAGAAAACTTTTAATAGGAGCTGGCTTACAGTTTCAGTGGTTCGGTCTAATATCATCATGGTGGGAAACCTGGCAGCATGCAAACAGACAAGGGGTTGGAAGAACCAAGAGTTCTACATCCTGATCTGAAGACAGCCACTTTGGTAGGAGACACCTCGGTAGGAAGGCAAGATGAGGATTTTTCCACATTGCAAGAGCCTTGAGTACTAGGATCCCTCAAAGCCTACCTACACAGTGACACACTTCCTCCAACAAGGCCACATCTCCTAACAGTGCCACTCCCTCTGAATGCAAGGTTATATGTATTTATCAGCATTTCTCTGTCCACCTCTCCACACTTCTAGCTTATGTCACTCATTAATTTTTTTTTTTTTTTTT
>NW_022196895.1:27210814-27211982 GCF_008632895.1 Mastomys coucha | reverse complement strand
GTTCCCTCAGACCTTTTCCCTATATAAACCCCTAACTTTCAAGCCTCATGGTCAGCTCCACTATCTCCAGCGTGAGATAACTGGTGCCGAACCAGAGCACCCTGAAAATTAAAATATACCTCTTGTAACTACATCAAGATGTGGTCTCTCGTGATTCCTTTGGTGTACGTCCTCCCGAGATTTGAGTGGGGGTCTCCCCCAGGGGTCTTTCAGTACCCATTTTGGCGAGGACAAGACAATAGAGTGGAGAACAAAGCCTGGCAGGATGGATAATCTAAGGCCCATTTTAATTTGTCTTTCCTGCATCCCTTTGTTTTGCCCACCATAAAAATAAAAATGGTAAGTTTAAGTAATTTTTCCAAGTCTTATTTTTTTGATATTTTCTTTATTTACATGTAAATTTCTCCATTCCCAGTTTCCCCTCCAAAAAACAAAGAAACAAACAAAAACAACCAAAACAAACCCCTGTTGCCTCCCACTTCCCCATGCCTACCACCCCGCCCTCTCCCACTTTCTGGCCCTGGCATTCCCCTACACTGGGGCACAGAACTTTCACAGGGCCGAGCTCCTCTCCTCCTATTGATGATTGAATTTGCAATCCTCTACTATACACATGCTGCCTGAACAATCAGACCCCTCCATGTGCAGTCTTTGGTTGGTGGTTGAGACCCTGGGAGCTCTGAGGGTACTACTTAGTCTTAAATGAGAGAAACGCGATGAACCCCTGGTTTCTTAGTTTCGTATTTCCCATCTCAGGTGGTGGATTCCCAAAGTGGCCATTGGGACTGACTGTCCTCTGCTCTGCTATAAGATGATATTGTTATGCAGAATGCTTCAGTCTAGTGCTTTCAATAAGTAATCAAATTTCTCTTGAAGGATGGGTGTGCTTAGGAGAATTAGTAATGAATGGTCTGCTTTTGTGCAGGGGCTCAGTTGTTTTGTGTTTTACTCTGTAGAAAATAATTCTTTTTTTGTGATTTTCCTGTTTTATAACTGACACTTCTGCCTCTGGCTGTAAACTGCTAACATTCCAAGAAGGAGGATGATATATGATATTCTCAGATTTCTCAGAAATGTAAATTTGATGGCTTAATACTTCAATGTGCAGCCGGGCGGTGGTGGCGCACGCCTTTAATCCTAGCACTTGGGAGGCGGAGGCAGGCGGATT
>NW_022196895.1:27208448-27210497 GCF_008632895.1 Mastomys coucha | reverse complement strand
AAAAAAAAAAAAAAAAAAAAAAATACTTCAATGTGCAAAAGAAGAACAGTTGATTTAAAGTTAACTAGAAAATGAAGTAGAAACTTATGGAAACCTCTAAATAATAAAGTGAAAAATTTGAATTGAGAGATAACATAGAAAGGAGAGATCAAACAAAATAAGCATATTTTTACTTTTTAAATCTCTTATTACTATTATTGTATGGAAGTTTAATCTGTTTTGAGGGGTGTTTAGTTATTGTATTTACTGAATACTTTATAAAATTTTAGGAATCACTGCAGTTACACAAAATATTTTAATTATGCAACCACCAATAAAGCAAAAGTGTTTTATATGAAATCTATGTTTTGTTATGCTGTGTATATCTTAGCTTTTAGTAAATTATTTTATCTCCAGAGGTAGAATATTCTTAAACAGCACTTATAATAATCTTAGAAATCACAAGATCGCACCTAAGTAAAACAAATTGTTCTTTCTTTCACGTCTAATTTTTTGTGTTAAGTTTATAGTCAACTCAATTTTTCTCATCAAATTTCCTCTCCACATATACATTCTGTCTATAAATCAATCAAAATAAGCTGTCACACCACAAAGCAGGACTTATTTTCTATTATTATTGTTCCTTAGTTTTCTCAGTGACTGTTTAATTCACCTACAAGAACATTTCCCTCAGCAATTCACATATAACCCATGTAAATAATTATTTCTTAAACCATCAGTATATAGTTTGAAATATCCTGCAGCTGCATTACGACAAGGTTGAGTGTATGACTAAATTACGATTATGGAAAGCACATGGGGCAATATGTAGTGTTTGTGCCATTCCCTCCAAGATCTTCTCATGCAAGCATCCAGGAATTCTCTCTCTCTGCTCTGTTAACACTGTGTCATAGTTTCAGTGGTGCTTGAGGGTGTGGGAGATCCACTTGATGAAAGGAATCTATTCCTCTATGTGTGCTTGACTTTGACATGAATGAGAAGTAAGGAGCTGTAATATAGACAAGGGCTTTGCTGTAGCCATTTACCTCTTACACTAGGAAATGTCTTTAAGACAAGTATGAAACTTGTGATCTCATACACTCTGTCTATACTTAAGTACCCATTTCCATCTGCCTTCCCACTTCTGCATGCATGCAGCTGAATGTACTAATTCTGAAGTTTCTAAATATATCTGAAATCAATACATTTGAAAGATGTATTCTACTAATTTACTATAATCATCTTTAGCTCATAATAGATGCTCAATAAATGTGATGAGCATTAACTGAATTTTTGTAGCGCACAACATATTTTTATTGTTTAAGTCATTTAAAGACATTTTAATTGAATAATAATCTTTGTTCTTTGTGTCCTTGGACAAATAGTTTTTAGTTGTCAAGCTGAAGATACTTAATGAATAGACACCATTTATAAGAAAATTAATATATTAAATCTAGATCATATTTGACCTGTAGTATCAATGAGAAAAATTATTTGCTCTTTTTTTTGCACTGAGTTTAAAGATCTAACTTCAAGAGCTTTGTTGGCTTCTTCACATACATCAAGACTTAGTAGTCAATGAGAAATTAAGATTAGATTATCTTTGCCTTCCCAAATCTGAATGTCTCTCCTTTTATCTACAGTAAACTTTCTCCCCCATCATATCTTGGAGCAGTCATATCTTTCCTTTTTTATTTCAGTTTTTCATTCCTGAGTTTCTGAAACCTGGGGCCAATCACATTGTTTCTTTCTTAGTTTTTTAAAAGAAAGAATTCCTGGGCTGGAGAAGTTTAGGGTAAGGGGTGGGAATTGTCAGTCATACTCTGTAACAAGTAGAGACTGAGGGGTGTAGGGAGAACTTGGTACCCAGCCCTGCTTTGTTGTGTTATTGGAAGCCTCTGTTTGCCACTTGTCCTGGGTTTGAGAAGGAATTTAAATACCACACTAAAAAGAAAGAGAACTGAGATGTCCATTCCCATAAGTGACTCACCACCTCCTAATGCTTCCTGTACTGGCTGGTTTTGTGTGTCAACTTGACACAGGCTGGAGTTATCACAGAGAAGGGAGTTT
>NW_022196895.1:27207051-27208354 GCF_008632895.1 Mastomys coucha | reverse complement strand
TGGGACATTTTCTCAATTGCCCCTTGTGGGTGGTGCCATCCCTGGGCTGGAGGTCTTGGGTTCTATAACAGAGCAGGCTGAGCAAGGCAGGAGAAGCAAGCAAGCCAGTAAAGTACATCCCTCCATGGCCTCTGCATCAGCTCCTACTTCCTGACCTGCTTGAGTTCCAGTCCTGACTTCCTTTGGTGATGAACAGCAATATGGAAGTAAGCCAAATAAACTCTTTCCTCCCCAACTTGCTTCTTGGTCATGATGTTTGTGCAGGAATAGAAACCCTGACTAATACAAATTGGTACCAGCATAGTGGGGTATTCCTGTGACAACCTGACCATGTTTTGGGGAGGGCTGTGGAAGGACTTTGGAACTTTGAGCTAGAAGAACCACTGGTTGTTAAGAACTCTGTGGGATGTTTTGTGGGAGCTTGGAAGATCATGTTGAGAACAGTGCAGAGATGGAGGCCTGGCTTGTAAAATTTCAGAGGGAAGATTAAAGACTCTTATCAGGGCCATGTTGTTTTGATTGTGAAGATTCTGTGGTTCTGGTTAGCTGGGATTGAAGTATCAGCTGTGATTAACAAGATACCAGAACTACTAAAGTGAAAACTTTGCATTAATGGGACTATTGATGCTGGTTAGCTGGAGCTAAGAAATTAGTGGTGATTAAGAAGAGACCAGCATCATTGAGGTGACATCTTCTGGGAAGTGGTTTTTGAGAGCAAAGAGACTGTGTTCCAGAGATAGCCAAGGTTGTACCTTGTGCTGCATCAGGATTTGGTAATGTGTAAGAGTCACCCAGGTGGTACTGGTTTTGACAGCATGAAGGTGTCATGAGAGCAGCTGAGGCTTGGCACAGTGAAGTGAAGGTGCAACCTCAGTTTGCAATTGATGGCCCAGGACTGAAGATGTCATGCAAAGGAGTTGAGGCTTGGCACTGTGAGGACAGTCTATGAGAGGCTATTGATAAAGCCTAGTTACAGCAGTGTTTTGGGGATGCCAGTACCAGGCAATGACCACCAAGGACTGCAGCAGCCGTGGAGTACAGGCATCTGGAGCCCACAAGACAAGCTGTGTGCTGCAAAGGGCAGAGCTGGAGAAGTGACCAGTTAAGCACTTAGAGGAGCCCAGAAGATCGTGAGTTGGATCCCAGACATTGGTTTTGCTTTTGATTGTGACTGTGTCCTGATATTTTTTCCTCTTGAAGGAAGAATGTATTTTAGTGGAGCCTACAGTTAAGAAACTTTGAATTTTAAAAGATATTGAACATTTTAAATGGATTGAACTTTTAATATGTAAAGACTGTGGGA
>NW_022196895.1:27203947-27206345 GCF_008632895.1 Mastomys coucha | reverse complement strand
TCTTTTTTTTTTTTTTCCAAAAGAAATAATTGTCTTTATTATATCTCAGTTGAAATTTGTACAAAAATTTAAAAGTGTTAGTTGTTTTATTTTAATGGATATTTTATTTATTTACATTTCAAATGTTATCCCCTTTCCAGGTTTCCCTTCTGGAAAACCCCTTTGTATTCCCCCTCCTCCTGCTTCTACGAGGATGCTCCCCCACCCACCCACCAACTCCCTCCACACCACCCTGGCATTCCCCTACACTGGGTTATCAAGCCTTAACCCAGAGGCTTGATAACCAGAGGACCAAGGGCCTCTCCTCTCATTGATGCCCAACACGTTAGATGTTCTCATACCACATTTTACGTTATCTACATGCAGAATTTTGATCAAGACTGTTAGGAGTTTTGGGAAGTCTAACCAGTTGCTGAGCCTTTCTCTTAGTGTCCTGATTTGTTCCTGGCCTTCTGATCCTGGGTAGTAGCGATGGCCTCTGACTGGGTTCTACAGGGCAGACACTGATAGAAATTGTAAAACTGTAAAACGTACACTGACAATGACTGTACTGCAAGTGAATCTTTGAAAAGAGTAAGCCCATCCATTACCCAGTTGTGGTTATTGTGGAAACTTTTAACTATTTCAAATAAGTAAATGCTATAAAGTGTTCTGATTATCAAGGCAGGATCTGGTCCATCTGGAGAGGGTACTGCTTGAGTAGGTTTCCAAACTGTGTGAAGAGTTGCCTTGGCCTTAGTGTTGAGCTGCTTCCTTTACAGATGTTCTGTGGTGTTTTGAAGAAAAGTAAAGACAGATGTTGTGAGCTCTGGGTAAATGTTCATAAAATGTATATGCCACATTTAGTTTTCAGGTTCCAGTCTTTTCTTTGTTTTTTTTTTTTTTTATGATCGAACACCCTTGGTCAAGCTTCCAGTTTGACACATTGTTCATGCACAGGGTTAAAATAATTAAACATTGTTCTCCAAAGGAGCAATTCCACTTCACAAACAAATAGTAAGGCAAGTGCATCAAAACCTAATTTCTAAAACACAAATTTGAATTGAGATTCCAGCTGTACTTAAACTCCATTGTTCAGAGATGTCCTAGATTCTGATCAAAAGGCTGACTTCCAAGTTACACTGGGATTTTCCAGAGTACAGTTCCCTGCAATATGAACACAGTGTATGTGGGTGAAGTTAACAGGAGGAATGGATGGAGGGACATTGTCTGGCTAGGTGGAAGAAATCTTCTAAAAGTAGCTGCCTGTGGAATCCATCAGGGCCAGGTATTAACTTCCAATGCCTTCTTTGAGCAGGTCATCCCTAGATAAATAGGGATTGTTAGATAGAAACTGTTCACTTTTACTGTATATTCATGTCATAAGTGAAAATTCATTCCTAAATGTACTTTTGTTATTTTAGCAAAGGAGCCTTTCAGAACTCTCCTTTTCATTACAGAAGCCCAAGTTTCTCTTATTTACTAACTTCAAATGAATCATGTATGTGTATGCTAAACACATATTTAAATATTGAATTTTTAAAATTATTTTTTCATGATTTTTTTGCTTACTATTTCCCTAGAAATGGCTATTAAATGTTCCATTAGATGCTCATTTTGAAAATACTAAGAAAACTTTCACATGTCAGTCTGAAGTTTTGGAAACAACAAAAGCTGGCTCATTTTCCTTGGTTGTGTCTCAGTGGCAGGCCAGAGCATTTGATAATTGAAGGGCTTTCTCAATTATCCAGTAAACAGCAGGCTTCCATTAAAGCAAGCATCCAAGCATCTAAATATATGTTCACTATGTTCTTATAAACAGCTGCAGTGTAGTTGACTCTGACAGATTATTTTTGATATTAATTTGGTGATTCATAAGTTTAATACTTAAATATACCAATTAGTTTTAAAAGTAATGATGTGTTTTTCAGGGAGATGTGCTCAAATGATTTTTAGCTTCCAAACTCTCCGAAAATATATAGTAACTAATTAACATAATTATGTAAATGTTTTCTGATGGTCCAGAAAGCTTCTAGGAATATCATAGATTTTAGACAAAAATGTTAAATTTATAATTCAAATACTGTGATATTTGAAAAAAATAATATTAGTATTATTAAATAAACCAGAATTTGAAAGTAGGCACAAAAGCAAACATTCTATTTTAGTAAGGATTTATTACAATAGAAAAAAAATGTAGGTGTAGAACTGAGCTAAGTACCAAATGCAGCAAGAACTGCAGAAAATTATAGCCTGTGATCAGGATGGAGGTGGCAGATGGAACCCTGTGGAGGCAGTGTTTGGAGGATCAGGATGGACTCAACTTAGCAGATTCAGTGGATTTCTTCAGAGGGAAGGCAAGGTGATCAGATCTCCTGAGACATCTGAGACATGGAATGCTGAAGAGAGTTCTTGAGGT
>NW_022196895.1:27195800-27203937 GCF_008632895.1 Mastomys coucha | reverse complement strand
GAGAGAGAGAAACTATTTTTGTATGGCTCTCTAACACCAGACAGAACAAATTCAAGAAAGAAATACCTACTTTGTTTATGATTTCAGAGCTTTTATTCTATTCTTACCTGGCCCCATGGAAGACAATCCTGGTGACAGTAGCATGTTGGCAGAGGTGGTTCTTCTTCTGAGGACACAGGGAGGCATAGAGCTAGGAAAGGACTGGAGACAAATACCACTGAAAGCCACACCACCAGTGATCTGTTTCTTCCAGCTAGGTTCCACTTAACATATTTTCACATCTTCATAAGCCAGTGCTATCAGCTGGGGATAAACAATTTGTTACCCAGACCTGTAAGGAACATTTCATATTCACATGATCGACAGATGTAAATGGAAGCAGAGTCTCTTTAAACAGAAGCAACAGAACTCTTGCTAAATTGAGTTATTAAAAGATACAACACAGAAGTACAGAAGTTTAGGCTTAGAGGGTTACTTACCTTAAGCCTGTTTCAGTGTTGCTCAGAGCATACGATTGGGTACTGTGACAATGATACTATTCTAGAGCATGTGGTAAAGGCTTGCTCAAAGGCTCAAGACTTAGACTGAGAGATAGGGTGGCTATGAAAAACCCTACAGGCTGATACTGTGTTCAAAGCCATGGTCTTTACCCTATTAGTCAGTCACTTATAAGCAGTAGGCTTATGAATCTGTGCCTATTGGAAGGGTGTTTTAGAGTGATAGGATATTTACATTATTTGTCTGAGGGATATAAGAATGGAAGGATCTAAAGACAATTTCAGTGTTTTTTTTTAATTATTTTATTTATTTACATTTCAACTGTTGTTCTCCTTCCTAGTCGCTCCTCCATGAGCTCCCCATCCCACTTACCCTCCCCTTTACCTCTAAGAGGGTGCTCTTCCACACCCCCAGCCCCCCACATCACCCCTCTAGCATCCCTTTTCTCTGGGGCATCAAGCCTCCATAGGACCAAAAGCATCCCCTCCCACTGATGTCAGACAAAGTATTCCTCTGCTACATATGTATCGGGGTCACTCACTGGCCCATATGAATTCTTTGGTTGGTGGCTTAATACCTGGGAGCTCTGAGTAGCCTGGTTAGTTGATATTGTTGTTCTTCCTATGGGGTTGCAATTTCCTTCACCTCCTCCAGTCTTTCCCCTAACTCTTCCCTGAGTTCCCTGCTCAGTTCAGTGGTTGGCTATAAGTATCTGCATGTGTCTCAGTCAGGTGCTAGTAGAACCTCTCAAAGGACAGCCATGCCAGACTCATGTCTGCAAGCACAACATGGCATTACCAGTAGTGCTGGGGTTTAGTGCCTGCCATGGGATGGATCCCAAGTTGAGCCAGTCACTGAATGGCCTTTTCTTCAGTCTCTGCTCCATTTTCCTTTAGACAGGAACAATTCTGGGTCAAAAATTTGACATGGGTGGGTGGTCCCATCCTTCAGCTGGTGCTATGTCTATCTATTGGAGGTGGTCTCTTCTGGTTCCTCTCACTGCTGTTGGGCATTTTGGCTAAGGTCATCACCATTGGGTTCTGGGAGCTGCCACAGACTGGGGTTTCTTGCGGGGAGCCCTTGTTCCACGGGGTGATGAAAGCTCTGGCCAGGTGGGCAAGGGATTTGGCGGTGACAGACAGACATGACACAAAAAGTGTGTTATCTGAATGTATTTCTTAAAAATGGCATGAGGCTTTTACAGTCATTGTAAAAGAGAAATGAAAAATCTGGCAGCTCAGTAGTCAAAGTACATCTGAGGCCATCTAAAATACACTGGGTCTAAAACAGCAGCCATCTTCTCTAGACTGGTGCAGCACCCCCAGGCTCTGAGCATTCTTGGGCCACATGGGCCTGGCCAGAGTCCCAGGGGGCTGCAGGTGTGCCAGCCAGGAGGGTAGAGGCTCTAATCTCGAATGCTGACTTTTCCACACTGTCTCTCTCACATACACATTCGGCTCAAGGTCCCATCCATCCTTAGTAAAGCGCCCACTATGCTAATCTTCTGGACCAGTTGAGACTTGTCTCTTTCATGCTAATTCCTAGGAGTGGTTCAGCTGCAGTACTTCACTGAGAATGAGGATTCTACTTGACCTTGTCCTGGGATAAGTCTCCCATTCTGTAAGCTTCAATGTCCTACCCACAATGCTGAAGGCAATTAGTCTGGATGTGTAACGAAATTCCAAGCCAGGGTTTGGCTAAGATGTTGGAACATTGGTAAAGGTTGGAGAGCAATGTCCAATTTTGTCTAGCTATTAATAAATCATATCTTGGTGGGCACCTAGCACACGAGTTCATAGGACATATCTGGGCTGCCTCTGAGTTAGGGGATGCCACGACTGACTGAAGGAGGCACAAACTCCCTTTGAAGTCATAACGCCTCTTGTCCTTGATCAGGCTTTTACCCCTGATACTGCAGACATAACTGGAGTAGATGAGTGGGCGTGGTAGGGAGCCTCTCACATCCTGGTGACTGGGACTTTCTAGTGGGACCCAAGCCCACCTACACTGCTGCACATTACTATTCATTCTTCTATCCCTCTGGGCTGCTCTCCTGTCTACCTCTCACCTGATTCTGACCCCCTTTTCCCTCCTCCTCTCCTCTCCCACCCAGGTCTCTCCCTCCTTCTGCCTCCCATGATTATTTTGTCCCCCTTTCTAGGTGGGATTGAAACATCCACACTTGGGTGATCCTTCTTGTTAAGCTTCATATGGTCTGTGAATTGTATCATGGATATTCTGAATTTTATTTGTGGCCAAAATAACCTAAATAGATTTGTCATTCCGCTGAGACAGACTGAGAGTATTTCCTTTCAGTTTTAGATGTACTGCATCTTTCAAGTTCAGATGACAGATTCCCTAAATTATTATTAGTTGTTCCATTTGAAGCCAGACTTCTGACCTTTCAGTTGGTGACAGAGACATAGATTCAGCTGGTATCCTAAAACTCAGGACCAAAAAGAATCCAGGCACTTCTTGACAGCCAGCAACTAACCAGAGTTAACTGAGAGGCCCTATTCCCAGGTTCTATTCTTCTTATACCAGGGATTGAAATGCACCTAAGCTTTGAACATATTTACTGCAAATATAAAGTATAGACCCGTTTTTCATAACTATTTGCTATTATTATCGTTATCATGTGTTAGCTAGTGCTGTCTACTTAATGTAGTTACTCATACAAGAGAGCTACTCATTAGAAAAGATTAAAATGCAGAGCTTTGTGGATGAATAATTTAAAAATAAGGGCTGACTGTGTTTTTTTTTTTTTTTTTTTTCTTCAGCAGTCACAATGCAGTTTATTAGCCACCAGTTCCCGGACTATCATGACCCCACGATTGGTAAGTAGAAACTACTTCTCTCCTCTAGCTCAAAAAGATACTCTAAAATAAGTGGGTTTTAAGCACTGTTGATAATATTACAGAACAAAAGTATAATTTATTTTTATCTCCCAGCATATAAATACACATGAATATATGTGTCTAAATTTCTGAGTCATGACAGTATTTGTCCTTCCTTCTCATAATGTACTTTCATATTCCATCCTTTGTTCAAGTTATTCTGGTAAATGATGGCTGAAATCCATTATGCTGATTTCTGGGTTCACTAATGGACATTTTCCATTAGAAAAAAATAAATTACAAACCCTCGCTCTGGGTAATATAACTGATGTGATTACTATACACTGATCACATTTTAGGTCTCTAGTATCCCATTGTAGAATTAGTTACTTTTCTCAATGATGCGTTTGGGGAAAGCATTTAAGTATAGGCACAGTTTCACTTAACATGCTCATTTGTAGATGAGGTAGCTTAGATACCACGAGGCAAACTATGATCTGTGTCCCAAATTCAGCATACTTAATTTCTCCAGTGCAACCCCTCCCAACAGTAACAGCAGAGACATGCTACCACGAGGAACAGGCTACCATTGTTTGAACTGAAAAAAGGTGCCCTTAAAATTGCTTTACTCATTCATAAAACTGCTTTAGGGGGAGTTGGAAACTCTCAGACAGAGTCTGTCTCTGGCTAGAAATGCATTAAGCTTAAGATCACACAGAGCATTACGTCCCAGAAAGTCAGGCACAGACCTGCAGGGTGCCTTATGGCTGGCTGGGGGGATGAACCACTACATAGATTCAGACAGTGAACACAGGTCCTTTGCAAGGCCACAGAGTGCTCTTAGCTACAGAGCAATCTTTCCAGGCCCCAATATATTACTTTTTAAAGCATAGTAGTTCCTTAAGACCTCCTCATTAGGTTAACTGAATTAATAAGATATAAGTATAGTAAATTGACATACTGTGAACCATAATGGATCCCCAAAGGAACTGAATTTTGTTTCTGAAAGTAATCACATTGTACAGCTTTAGAAGGTTCAGTGATCATTTGATAATTCTCTCAGACAATTTTTGAAATGTCTTAATTTTGGAATGCTGTCAGCTGAGTTATAGACAAGGGGAAAAAACTCTTGCTAAAAGTTCTAAATCATGAACACTTCTGGAAAACTTAATAATGTTACGTAATATATAACATGTAACACATACTAAATAATATATATCATATACTATATCCTACATACTATAAACTAAATATCAAAAGTGTGATTTGTTTTTTTTTTCATTATTTTTCATTTCTGTGTTTTGAACATAAGGGTGTTACACAAACCGGCTTTTCCTACAAATCCTTCATGTATAATATAATTGCTGGAATAAAAGTAAAAGATATAAACAAACTACCAGTGTCTCTGTAACAAGGAATACGTGTAACATGCATGGTGATGACTCTTGCAAACAGAGTGTGAGGACATCCATTTCTTGAGATTAGGTTACCTGGACATTCAGTGCTAATGGCTCAGATGATATTTTTATATAGAAATAAACAAGGTAGTGTTGAAAGAAGGCTGAAAATGGAAACAGTAGGATATTGCTTTCAATTTGACTCTCCCATCATCCCCTTTGTTGGCTTCTGTAATGGGATATTGGCTAACAATTTTCCATTGTTATCCTGATGGTAGAGGGTAAAAGGCTCAGACAATTTACTTCGTTTCTGTTCCACTGCTTAGCTATTCTCTGCCTGATGACTTAATGACATCTCCAGGGGAAATTCATGTTAAGATGGCTTGAATATCCTACAAATTAGGGAAGATCAACACCCATCATGGATACTTATCTCATAACTGAAATAGGGAAGGGATATTTTCAGTACTTATCCAGATTTATTTGCTATCACATCAACTGAGATTTCTGGATACATTATTTTCTGAAATAATAGAATTAGTCCTTTGTTCTTTCTTGCCCTTTGTATAATCTTGCTGTGAAATAAATATCAGGTTGAAAATTTCAGATTCTTTATAAAACAAAAGTTAAGAATATTGGTATTGTCAATGCTGGTTTTAAAGGAAGAATTCTGCTCCATATCTGCTGATGATATATTCAATGTCAGTAACCAGTGATTTTTCCACTTCTCAAATCTAGAGAAGATAGCTATGATATGAATATTTAAAGTTGGCTCTATTTTTTTCCAATGGAAAAAGATTCATGCAAAAATCATATTAGCAACAATAGAGCAGAATATGTGTAGATTTAAGTTGAAATGGAACATCTCTAAGCATTTGACATCATGCTAAATATAGCTTGATTTTTGCATGAATAGTTATTATAGAGATATTAAGAAGTAACATCCATATTAATATCCTGTTGTTTGAACCTTCATGTCAACAAATGAACATGCCATATAATACAAATCTTTAGATGTCACCATTGCATGCATATTATTGAGCAAAACTTGCACTTCTACTCTAAAATATAATCATTTTTGGCCTCCATAAATAAAAATCTAAATACCACAGTCCAAGTCTTCAGGTATTATTTCCCATTCAGGAAGAGGAGTTGCAAGAAATTGTAGAAACAGTTATTCCTTTGAACTCAGTTGGTGCTATAGGAAGGCAGCAAGATGGTCCACTAGGGAAGGACTTGGGAAGGATGGAGTACAATTACCACCCCTCCAAGCTCTGCTTGCTATGAATGAGGTTTGTGTGACATGAATCTCCTGGCATCCTCTCCAGAATTCAGGAGTCCTTCTTCAAGAAGGCCTTTCAAGGAAGCCTTGAATTATTAGAGGTCAATGAGAAAATAATCTAGGATTGTTTGTTAGGATACATTCTTTTAGATTCATTATGACTTGATGTTTAAAGAGTCTTATTACACACAGTTAGAATATAAAAATAAAATTGTAGCTGTCTTTTTTTTTTCTTTTCCTCAAATAAAAGATGAATTCTCTTAAGGCCAAAAACAAAACAAAACAAAACAAAACAAAACAAAACATATCAAGCTTTTATTTGTAGACTAGGCATTTTAGTCCACATCACTGGGGCATTATTGGCACTTTCATATAATTTGAATTGATTTTGTTCATGATTACTGTTAAGGTGAAGACAGAAAACTTCAGGATCTCAAGCTTCTGACTTGACTAATTAACAATGCTGCAAACAAAAACTCTCAACTACCTTTCCCCTGATACAATACTAGGTGACAGATGGAGCCTAAAGAATTTGTGTTTCTTGCACCTACAACATGTTTTAATTTTGAGCGAATTGTGTATTAATCAGTGATTTTCTCCCTCCTTCCACCAGCACATGCAGGTATCATATTAAACATGCTTTGTGTGGAGCTCAAACAGTTGATGTCTTTCCAGTGCTCCTGAAAGGGCAGGGAAAATGACGAACAGATGAGAATATGGGATGAGCTAATTAAGTAGAAATCATGGTGTACTGAGGAAGGACAGCTTAGTCTACGACAGGACCTCAGGGTAGAAGTCTGTTTTATTAAAAGACAAGATCTGAGTATTTCAAGAGTGAACTGGGCTTCATTTACAGCCATTCAGGAATCAGCAAAGCCTCCTTGCTGAGAACTGAACAGGAGCTCCTGCTCACCAATGTCACTGCAATGGTTTTGGTACTGATTGAATTGAAAAAGAGAATAGAAAAAAATGCTAATTATGTAATATCAAGTTATTTGCTTGTTACTTTTGTAATGTTAAAGAAGAGTTAATCAATATTAACATATTGATTGAGGTAGACAACTTTTCATGGCTAGTTACAGGCATGAAGAAAATTTCCTTGAAATATTAAGAATATTATGCAAATATTGTTACTATTTTTGTGACTATTTTCATCCTCTGACTATTTTCATCCTCTTGATTTTATTCTTTATTCAATATCAATCTTTTCATGAAGGATTTTCTAGGTACTGTACAAGCTTCAGGAGTCAGCTCTGTAGAGAAATAGACAAGGACCTTTTAAAATTAAGTTTCCTTACTTTATTTCTTTTATTTGTCTCTAAGAGCTGATTGTGCCTTTTTATCTGGAATCCAGTTGTCCATTTCTTTCTCATTGCATTACAATGACTTGAGCTCATTATCTTAATGCAGGACACAATTTAGTTAAGTTGGCCTTAAGGACCTATTCAATTCCTTTTTTTTCCTGTGGAAGGAAAACAACTTGAATAAGCCGGAATCACTCATGACTTAGTTATTCCAACTGCTGGAGTATTGATTTGGTTTTCACAGAACAGAAATTCATGAAACCAACTTTCTAACTATATTTATATTTTTCTTTTCAATAAATACACATTCTCATAGTTGAATAGGTTGAAAATGCTTTCCTTCCTTTAATGTTTTAGATCTTAAATTCACTTATACACCAGGAACACCACATAATGGTCTTAGCATGCTTCTTTAAATAAGGAGCATATTTAAGTGGCAAAGTACTTTGAGGATAGAAACAGGACATTTGCAGAGCACAGTGAATATTAGTGTGCAAAGTAGAGTGATGAAAAACAGTAGATTTAGAGAAATCATGTGGTTTGCATCACACCGAAATGTCCTCCTGAGCATCTAAAATGTTCACTAATAGATTTTTTTCTTTGTGTCACTAGAAAATCCCTGTTAAAATATAATTGCTCATCGAGGGGGGAGAGAGGTAGTGCCCCACACAATGTAGAGTCACTTATATATTAGCACAGATTAATGTATCTAGTTATTCTAAAGAGTAAAACAGAGCTGTGTTCTAGAAAACACTACTGAAGGGATGATTATGAGGGCTGGAGAGAGGAAGAGATTACTGTTATGAAGTAATTCTTAAA
>NW_022196895.1:27180727-27194790 GCF_008632895.1 Mastomys coucha | reverse complement strand
ACTTAGTATTTGCCTAGATGCAACACAATGTCTGAATTTATAACTAAAGATGCTTAGGTCCAGATCAGTTTCTGGTTCACAGAAGACGGGCTAAGATTTTGGGTGAATGAGTGGCAAAAGTGTTTACTGCCCACCAACTTCAATCATGTTGGTACATATCTCTGATCTTTCTCAACTGTAAGAAGGAGGCAATGCTGTTCTCTCTCTTGATGGTCCTGAGAGATCATAAAAGAGCCATTGCTTCACATGCTACTCAAGGTGAAATGGACATTTGACGTCCTCAGAATTCAATTGAACTGGAAAATATCAGTGATGACAGCAGCTGTTGTGGAGAAGACACCTCTGCCTCGAGCTCTTTTGGGAAGTCCAAACACTCCATCCCTTGAAGATGAAAAGTAACCAGAATGCCGCTTTATTGCTTTTTATTTCTATCATTTCATCTTGAATTATTTAAAGTAGTTATGATTACCATATGCTTCCCCAAGAGCCAATCTACGAATGGAGAAGAAATTATAATTAAAATTTCTGCTTCTACTTGCTGTGTGAGTCTCTTTGAGAAACCTGGATATGAAGGGACTATCAACCGTATGACAGTGATCTCATATGGAATATGAAAGATGCCTGGGAGATATTGAATCAGTTGAAGGAAATTAACTGAACTGAAAGCTTAATAACGCCAGGCTGCAGATATGCAATACATCCTTCCAGATTGCATAAATCTTTAGAAGAGTTCTCTACAATCTCCTTCATGTCCCTAAAGGCCAGGATTTAGATCAGTCTGAGAATTAAAAGGACTCTTTCAGACTATTCTGTAGTAACATAGCCATTGAAATTCCTAGGTAGCCTTCTTTGATGACAACTATGTTCTCTAATTGAAATGACTGTGGTCCGGATACACACCTGAACAGACATTCATCATTCTGTTATTTCCCAATCAGAGAGAAGCTTTGGAGGGAGCCTGGAGGCTCAAAGCAGAAAGACTCCTCAGCATTTCACTTGTGTATTCAATGACTATAATTAGGGAACATTTGTTCTATAGTCAAGTGACTTGTAATTATATTTTGTCTGATATTTCAGTAATTTCTTTTAAAGGGCATGGTTAGTATTCTATTGTCTCTTAATAAGCCAACTGTATGAAGTTGGAATGAGAAAAAAGTGTCCTTATGACGTACAAATTAGCTGGATACTAGTGAAGTAAAGGGATACAGATACTAAGCATGTCTGAATAGCTCTAGCTGGATGTTTACTTGCCTCCTTGAACTGGCCCTCACACTGTCAAATGGAAAGAGTAAAGTATTGTATTTAGGAATATATTTAGAATTTTATGTACCTATTGATATTTTCAAGCATTAGTAGATCAGAAATTCAGGTTATTTGCCTAGTTTTTTTTAAGGTTTTTTGATCAGATATTTTATTTACATTTTAAATGATATCCCCTTTCCCATTTTCCCCTCTGAAAAAAAAAAAGCGTTCCCCTCCCCCTTCCCCAGCTCACCAACCCACCCTCTCCCACTTCCTGGCCCTGGCATTCCCCTACACTGGGGCATAGAGCCTTCACAGGACCAAGGGCCTCTCCTCCCATTGATGACCGACTAGGCCATCCTCTGCTGCATATGCAGGTGGAGCCATGAGTCCCACCATGTGTGTTCTTTGGAATTAGTAGGCTTGCTTTCAAATCTCTTGTTTGACCTCACATTCATAGATTTTAACACTTACTTTTAAATGTATAGACTCTTTGAAGACAGTCTCTGTTAAGAACTATGAATGTTTTGGATTAAAGTTGTTAATTTAATACTATAATTTTAGGTACTACATTAGTCTGTTTCCAGTTAAATAAAGAGGAAATATTCTGACGTTTTACAATAAAGCTGTCCATATCAGTATACAATATGAAAAAAAAGCCACAGAGGTAGACATTTAGAAGTATTTAGTCAGAATAATCCAGATTAAACATTTAGAATGTCAATTGTTAATGTTCTGTGATTTGATATTCGTTGCCTAAAGGCAGTTCACAATATACATTCTCACACAAAGGGAAGTAGTTGCCTTTAACGTGGAATGTTTTTGAGCTGGAAGCACTTAGATTTTGTGAGCTGAGATTTTAAAAACAAAAAGTCAAAATATTTTATAATTTTGTGTCTATCCTACACAACAGACCATGTATGATAGACAACAAATGAATTAAATGCCAAAATAGCAGTCTCCAAATGAGACATGTCATTCTCTGCTAGCCATTGATTCAACGTGAGCCTTTGCTTTCATGTGTGTAAAATAAAGCTAAACACATTTTCCTTAGAAATAAAAGCAGAACGTTCCAAAGCTAAAATTAGATATTTTGAAAACTGATTAAAAACAAAAACACTGTCAAGAACAAATTCTATATAAACAACTACTTATATATATTAGAGAATGGTTTCGATTTTTAAATGGTTTGTTCTTATTACTCAAGCAATACAATAATAATAATCAATTCTAGAAATATTTTTCTAGAAGACAAACAAAATGATGTAGGTAATTTGTTGAGTTATGTGGTGACCGAGTCAAGTTCCATACGAGAAAAATCACAACATTTTTTTTTCTTTTTTTTTTTTCCGAGACAGGGTTTCTCTGTTTAGCTCTGGCTGTCCTGGAACTCACTCTGTAGACCAGGCTGGCCTCGAACTCAGAAATCTGCCTGCTTCTGCCTCCCAAGTGCTGGGATTAAAGGCGTGCACCACCACTACCTGGCAAATCACAACGTTTTCATTCTTACTTGGCTGCTTTTATTTTTTTAAACAATGTGCTCATGATTTAAGAGCTAAATAGTAACATTTAAACAAGCAGTATTTCATACTGAGAATGTGGTCTTAAGACTGCACTATCAGCACCTAGAGAAGCAGAGGCAGGACCAAAGACCAGGGTTGCCTAGGTCACACAGAGATGATGACCTAAAGAAACAAGGCCACTGATAATATTCACAACAAAGAAAAAAATCATTTCTTTTTAAAGCATCCTTACATGCTAATGAATTAAGAAGCAAGCTTCTGTTATATGATAGAAGTTGATGGTCTGACATCTGTCCAGATGTTGATCCTGGAGGAAGAAGGTAGAGGCAGAAATCACTGTCTGGTGGCTGTGCTTGTTGTCATTTGACCTTGTAGATGGTCATGTTTTGTTCATGCTACCAGCTTGCATTTAAACTAATTTCCAGTGTGTTGTTTTCACTGAATCACTCCTTTATTTCTACTTATTAGGGTACTTTGTATGCTGCTGTCTGTATTTTCCACTTTTACTTTCACCAGTCATATTTTGTTGAGCTCCTAAGGGGTAGTCAAGACTGTTGATCATGCCATTATGGTGAGGAGTGCTACTTCCTGATGCCATTAACAGCAATTTCCTAGGTCATTATTTTCAGGCCTCTGTGATGCTCTTGAGGTTCATTGTACATTTTCTGGGCAATGCCTCTAAGCATCAGTGAAGGATTTATCAGACATGCTTTTTCACCCTGACATTCCCTCTAAACAATCTCAGCTACAATTGTTTTTCCTTCTCTTCTCCTTCCCTCCCTCCCTCCCTCCCTCCCTCCCTCCCTCCTTCTCTCCCTCCCTCCCTCCCTCCCTCCCTCCCTTCCTTCCTCCCTCCCTCCCTCCTTCCTCCCTTCCTTCCTCTCTCCCTCTCTCCCTTCCTTCCTTCCTTCCTTCCTTCCTTCCTTCCTTCCTTCTTTTCTGTGTTTCTTTCTGTGGTAGTGAAGACTAAATCCTTTACATGTTAAGTGAATACTCATCTGCTTAGCTATATGATCATTGCCTATCACTATATACTTAATTGCTATAGATAAGACCAGAGCACCAGTTTATATATCTTATGTATTTTAAAGTAGCAGTCAGATTACCTCTTTTACTTCTACACTTACACATCTAACTACCTACTTGAAATTGTTTTTGAGAGTCTGAACTCTCTTACAGTGTATCTTTCAGGTTGATTTCAGAGCTCAAACCTACCAAGTTCTCATGTTCTATGCTTTACACGCACACATGTCACTTCTGTCCATCTATGTATTCAAGCTCCAAAGCTTCAACTTCTATTTTCTTTATAGTCATTTCATCTTTGACCTACTTTTGTGTACTTTTGTTTTTCTATAGAGAGAAAAATAAAACCACAAATGTCTAAGACTCTTGATGGGACACAGGAGAAAGGATTCCATTTGTGTCGAACTAGCAAACCAGTTAACTTATTAGAGTCACTTAACAGGGATATAGCTCAGGTGCTCCTTAGAGGGTCATGAGTGTCCTAAGGGCTCCTACATCCCAGAAGGTTACCCTATCATGAGTATAAACTCACAGAATCTCTATCCGTGAAGCTTAACTTTCAGGCAGTTTGAAGACTGATTAGATTGCTACTGATTATAACCATGGTGAGGAGCCTTGTGGATCTTATAACTTTCAGGTGTTTCTGAACCTTGTAACCTTAATTAAGTTCCTGGGTCTTACATGTTTAATTTACTTCCTAAGTCTTATAAGCAAGCCCCTTTCCTCCCACTGGGAAGGATGCTTCAACTCAGAGGAAATATCTATATAACACCTGTTAATTCTGTTTCCTAAACATTCTTCAGATATTTTTCACTTCATGACTTCATAGCTCACAGTAGAGGTACATTTACATAATGATACTCCTGGAACAATGCATACACCCACATCACAGCAGAATCTCTGGATCAATGCGCATTATCATATCTATGTTATCCATACTTTAAAATAATTATACCATGGATAACACAGCTCTAAGCATGTTTTTTCTGTTTAGACTGATTTGACAAAACACTTGCATAATCTATAAATTTTTGTCTTACTTCCTCTATATTCAGTAAATGCTTGTGAGATTCACCAGAATTGTCACATGTATCTGCAAGATTTATAATCATTGAGTTTTAATGACATAGTACTCTACAGTATAGTAAGTATTTTATTGTTATCTGCACATATGCTGTTCAGTTGAATTTCTTTCATTTAATCAAAAGATATTCCTTACTCATAGGTTAATCAACCCCTATTGTTTTGAAAACTGCTAGGATATTTGGACTTTTCTCTGGAAAAAGGCATTTCATGCTTCTCTCTTATCAGATTTATTCATAACTCATCTTTCTTTTAGGTATTGTCATTGACAGTCTTTTCCTACCTTGGGGATTATTGTGTAAAAATACTGGTAAATTTTAATTATTTCTGAAGGCTTGGAAGAGAATCCTCCACCTTTAAAGGAGACTTTCCAGAGACCTTTTGAGAGTTCAGATATGGTAATGTTCTTTAACCGCACATGTGCATGTGTGTGCGTACCCCCCCCCCCCACTTTACTTTGCTTTACGTTGCTCAGTGACTTCTTCTTGGTAAGTAGGAGGAATATAATTTGTTCTGCTAATTATACTTGGGTTTATCTTTATTAAAGTATTCATTTCACTGGACACTTGGTCCATTTTTCTGCATGCAAGCGCAGATTTTACTAAGTCCAAGTCCTTTCACCCAAAACAATGATCCTCCGTAAGATGATTTTTGAGTGTGAAGTCTATTTTGTGCTTTGCTTATACTCTAGCTCAGTCCTCTTCACTCAGTCCCACGAGCATGCGTGTGAGCATCAGCAGCTCAGCTTGCTCTCTCAGAAGAAGCTTGTACAGACTTGATTTCCTCAGGATCCTGAGCAATTCTCTGTTCCATTTTCTTCTGTTGGAGGTACACAATTCCTATAATTGTGTATAAATATTAATTTTAATTAATTTGCCTGTAGGTAAAGTTTGACATCCTCTCCTCTGGTAATCAGAAACCACAAGGGCAATAGCACAATCCTGGCCCCAGGTATTATAATATTAAATGTCATTAGGATGGTGAAGATGAATGAAAGTTTTATATTCATCATGAACATACAGGCCATACAATTAACTGGATCTCATATTTAAATTACTTTAAAAGTAAGGCACTTACTAAGGTTTTTCCTTTAAAATGATTGTTTCTATGTAGTTATCATTGCAAAGAGAGCACAGCTATCAAAATGCATCTTGACTACATATAGGTTACACATGTAGGAAATGATAAATTTAAGGAAATTTAACTTTTCAAAATGTAAGATGATTTAAGTGATGTGTATGGACATAATCCTCTGGACATAAATCATATGTGCAATGCTTTAAAATGACTTTTAGTTAAGTAAATTAGGGATTTGGTGGGAGACATTTTAAAATTTTTGTGTTCTCGAATGTATTAGGTGAATACGTAGCATCTTCAAGAGGGGGTTTATTTTCTTCCCCAAAGTCTCTGGTTTAAGCATATCACATTGGTGCCTTTGGGTACTAAAGTTATTTAAGTGATAAAATGTGTCTATTTGCCTCCTCAAAGTCAGGTGTTAAAGTTAACACTGATTTAAATCATAGATGTGATGCGTTTGATAAGCTTTCAAAAAGTCCTGCTAAAACTTAACTTGGTCTTTTTTATTTAAGTGCTTACTTTTTATTTATATTGGAGCTAATACACAGAGCTTGGTGGAGACAATCTAAGAAACAAAGCCAACAGAATAAATGTAAATAAGACCTGAAAAGCCATTGATCACAGGAGTCTAGATGTTGCCATTTATATTTCTGTAAATTTAACTGAAATATGAAAATTATTATTTTTTAAATCCTCAGATGTGTAGCATATAAATCTTTAAGAATGAATGATCTCAGCGATATTTTAAACAAGGCAGCTCTATTATAATCAATTCAAGAGTACAGCTTGGAAAACTTCACATATAGAAATCACATTTGCCATTTGAAAAATACTGTGGCTTTGATTTATAGGAGCAGAAAAATGTGTGCAGTATCTGAAACTTATGAGGTATTTTCTCAGTGTTCTCTAAGCCAATAAACTTAAAACAAATCATCCTGACCTTTGCACAGTGAAGCTGTGGCCAGTGTGATTTATACCCCCTAGGTCATAATACCTACAAAGACAAATGGGAGAGTACTGAAGAACATTGCATTTTGATATTAACCCCTTTCACAATAAGACAGGTTATAAACAGACTCTTCTTACTGGTGTCCTACGATTATGGGCTTAGTTTAACAAAGCTACAGGAATGGTTAATTACCCACTCAGTAATTTTAGGAATATCAAAAAAAAAGTATTTCGGCAATTTATGCCTTCTCATTTGAAATATATCCAACTTTTTAATATTTCAATAGCAAAACATTAGTGATCTCTTCTAAAACAAGAGAATAAGATAAATGTGAAATTAACACCACCTTTTAAATAGTGCAGGGAAGCATTACGTTTAGTACTTTAAGTTTTTTAATTTTAGAAGGCAAAAATCAATCGCGTTAGGTGCAGCTCTCTGGAAAGCATCAAGAATTCATGAGCCTGGAGTAACTTTGAAGCAAATCTGGAAGAAAAAGATTGACTAGGAGACTGGATATGTGTCAATAGAGATAATAGATTCAAACTCACATTGATGGACCAGAATGTTAAGTTTTTCATTAACTCCAAGACCATTTTGTTTTCAGGATTAAAGGTTCTTGTTTTCATAATTTTAAATTCTCTATTATTCCTCTATCCTCAAGTCAACCTTGGTTTAACATATTTGAGATACAGTAATATAAGATGTAGAACATTCAATCAATTCTAGAGAAATATTTTCACACACACGCATGCACTCAATGCATGCACACATGCACACACACAAGACTTCTTGTACTTGTCTTGCATATAGCAACTAGAGTGGTATCCCTGTCCTAATACTGCTGATTGATACCTTTACAACTTTACAGTTGCCTGTCTCTAAATTTCATCTGTATTATTTCCATTTATACTGTTCCATATTAGTCTCTTGGCAGGACCACCTATGATATTCCTCAGACACACCATTGTGTCTTATCTGGATTCTTGTACATCTGCTCACCAGTTATTTCATCTGCTTAAAAGACCCCCCTCCATTACACATGACCTACCCCTTATCAGTCAGGCCTCAGCTTTATTTCTTTTTTATAGAGTCAATTACTTCACCATATCATCATTTCAAATTTCTCTGGATACCAATATTTTCCTGGGCATGTATTTATTGTTTCATTATCTTTCATAGGGCCAAGGACTTGTTATCTCTTTCATTGTGTTTTCTGGACACTCTGAAAAATCATTGTTGAGAGGGCAGTCATTCTTCCATATTTGTCATTAAATTATACTGTTGGGTATGGGAGAGCCTATTTATTTGTTTACCTACATATTTCCTTTTTCTTTTTTGTGGTACTGAACACTGTGTGTTAGCCTTTTGCTAACTTAGGTTGTTCTTGAACTTGCAAACATCTTGCTTCAGCCTTCAAAGCCTTAGGAACTTAGGCATGGAAAACCTTTAGAGTTCAAATGCCTTGTTTATTTTTTACACTGTATTCTCATAAGGCTCAGCTATGGCCCCATGATGGCATATGGAATATGTGAACATCAGCACTTTCTCAAATAAAAGATCTCAATTTTACCAAGGATATTGTAAGCTTTCTACAAAATAATTTGACTCATATGCCCAAATGACTATCTTTCTTTTGTGAAATAAAAATACAGTCTGATTATATCATCAGAAATATATGTATTTTTAAAAGAAATTTTGTTTTATCTTATCATATTTAATTATTTGAGTGTGGAAAAATATTTGACAATGAATTAAAATAACATGAAGGAATAAAAATAAAACCCATTAAATTGAGATAGGTATGTCAGAAAAAGAGCTTAATTTTCATATTGAGACTGGATGTTCAATGGGTTAAATTTTGCAAAGTTCAATTAAGCTGCAAGAAGTAAAAACACAATGTTAAATAATCTATAACCCCCCTATTTCATTAAAAAGCCAATTTTACACTCATTTATCCTCATAAAAGATTGCTACTTAATTCAAGTTCTAAACTGTAACCTCATTATTTTAAGAATTCCCTCACAAAATCTGTAGTGTTTCTTTAGGGATTTGAGATGAAGTCTGCAAAGAGCATGTATCCCACGCGATAAATAAATATGGAATACTGAATAGCTGAAACCTTGGTTTGTACAATGAAAGAAAATACTTTCTGATTCACATTTAACAATTAATCATACTCACTAATGGAAAACGATTTCCACATTGCAGTGGATGTGATTGTTTTCCGGAACAAATGAACAAGTCTAATTTATACTGTGCACAGCACTTGGCAATAGCTGGCATTGTTAATTGAGTCTAGTGGCAGGAATAAGGAAAGTACAGTTGAAGCGATAGAACTGGACATTCTCCAAGGCACTCATTAATCATGTGACTAATCTGAACATAAATGCATTATGCAAATTATAGGTCAAAGAGGCTTCCTGGTATGGAGAGATACCAGCATGTGAAATTGTGTGCAGTCTAAACATTGAACCAGGCGGGGGCCTGGGATGTGTCAAGGCTGTGCTTTAATTGGAATATGGTAGTGGGTGGAACATGTTTCAGAATGAAACATAAATTTCTGTAACATTTAGCATGTTTAAAATGACATCCATTGGTGCAGAAAAGCACTTCTGAAATTGTCTTCAACAAGACCATGGGTCTTGTTGCGTGAAGTAGGGCAGGACCATATGACTCATTCAGTTTTGATCAAATCTACGTACGGAAATCTACAGCTGACCTTTTCCTTTTACTAATCTTTTTTCTTTAAAATAAGAATGCATTTTAAAAAAATTAAAGGTTTGTGACTGGCGTAGACATATCCAAGCAATCTTTTCCATGTTGGCTTGGGAAATTGGAATGTTTTAGGTATATTTACATAAACATAAGATTATTTACTGGCATTTCTAATGATCAATTGGTTTCTCTCACACATTTTAGAATAAACACAAATTTTAAAAAAAAGTACTTCGAAGAGCCTTTGGAGTGGTAGCAGGTGCCTCTTCGCCTATCAGTAATGTTTGGTTGTTAATCAAGTATCTTATTGGATGTGTAGCACTCTTTAGCAAGGTAAGCATGGATCTCCACCTATTTAACCAATTAGTAAGAAGCTCAACTTAATGAAGCTGGAGCGCCTCATCCTTTATTTTGCACTCACAGTGAGAGGTACAAAGACACTATTTGATCAAATCTGGGGGATTGCCACACGTATCTCTGTGTAGTAATTTTCTCTGAAATAATAATTTCCTCCATGCTGGGAACCTCATCAACTCAGAATACTGTAAAAGGAGGTAGAACGTTCCCCTCTGCAGGAGAAGGAAAGCTTCTTCAGATTCAGGAGTAAACATCTCAAAAAGTTCCAAACGTCTCTTAAAATTGAATAGGTGCACGAGAGCCCACCCTCATCAAGTTTTTCAAAGCTGTAAGGACTGCTGAGAGACACCCTGAGCCCAGCTGAGCTGCCTAGAAGAGACTCAGACCTGCCAAGATTCATGGAATACAGACTGCACAATCTACCTGGAGGAGACTCTGACCTTTCCAGGATTTCCAGTCTCATGAGCCTTCGTCATGGCTGTGATAGACTTTGGGGATACAGCCATCTTTACCATGTCCGCTCCTCCATGCAGCCATCACCCATATTCCTTATGCAACCTCAGTACATTTATTTGTTCACCAAGATAGATGTTGGTGCTATCCTTACTTCTATCTGTCATCTTTTCTTTATCTGGGATGGATGAGTGCTTATGACTCTCCAGGAATAGTCTCATATACAATCCTTTCAGAAATACTTATATAACTCCATCTAAACTGTCGCAGCTCATGGATAGGTCTGATGTTCTCAGCGGTATGCTGTTGAACTGCATGTTTGTTTAGTAGTAAATAAATTGGTCTGTGTAAATAGACTATTTTCACTCTTTGCTTAACTTTTATTATTGTTTACTTAAAGTAACATTAAACAATCAAAGACGTAATGATTCCCTAGAAGAAAAAACTTCATTATGTAGCCACAAGTCATGAAAAGAGCAGACTTCCTTGCTGCCACCAAATTGACTGTAGAATGTCTATCAAGAAATCGCCCTTACTCTGTTTTTCTAAAATTACATTCTAAAATTACTTTATTAATATTATCAAGTCTCTGTAGCCCCTCCTTTACCTTCCACCATCTTCATACATGTGTGCATATGTTTATGCAAAATAAAAATCTATGCATTTTATTATATTGCTTGTAAATGGTCTGTTGTTTACTTTGATATGCTAGTGGACACTTGGTCCCAAAACTGTGGTTTGATCTAGTGATTAACACAAAATCATGTTTGATATTTCATGAAAAGACAAATTTGTAGATCATGTTGTGTCTTAGATCCAAAGACAATGTCTGGTTTTCTCTCTCTTTTTTTTTAGTTGACAGCTATTAATAATTCATTAATAGGTATAAAATGTTGACATTTCACATACATAATTTCTATATTCCTTGTCATATGGAATGTTTTATAAAGTATATTACCCTGTCAAATTATGTTTATTTAGTAATTCATTTTGTGCAGAAATTCTATGAGGTTTTTAATCAGTTATCAGTTTCTAAAAGAGGGAACTGATTTTCTAGTCTTTGCAAAAATGACCAACTCAATTATTCTATCATCATGAATGTATTGATTGAAGACATTTGGTCTGTTTTATTTCATTCCTGCTCCTCTCCTTAGTGTAGTCTTGTCACATATCTTTGCCAACGGCTTGGGCTTGTTTTAACTTGTCTTTGATTCTTTGAACACAAGTCTATCTGTTATTGCTTACTTTCTTCTGACTTAGTGTGCAATGTAACCTTGGCTCATCATATTAATTTTCTACTCTAGCTAACATTTCTATAAAAATCCCACTTGGTCTTAATATAAGGAATGCAATTTGAAGCCATTTGTAATAACAGTTTGGCCAAAACATTGCTCACCTTCTTTGTAAGTTTAACTCATTGATATTTTGGAACTTCTTTCTCTGTGATACATTTGAATTTCTCCTTAATAACTTCATTTTTTAATTTATTTTTCCTTTAAAATATTCTGTTTTATCTTCTCCAAGTCTTAAGACATCTTTACTTATATGAATTCACTTCCTCCTGTTTTTTCTTATTTATGACACAATTTTTTCTTTATTACATATCATTTTATTTCTGAGTTTTAGTTTCAATTTATGCTATATAATATATTGTACTATATTCATAGTACATTTTGCCTTCTTCAGGCATTAAAGAGCAAAAAGAAACTTAGGAAATTTTATTGGTCTCCATGGAGTGTTTGGCAACCAACTAGCCATAGTCAGTATTACTAGGAACATTTCTAGATTCCAGTTACAACATAGAAGCCATCATTATCACCCTTAAGCCTTATGAGTCTGCATTATTTTAAACCTCTCCTAAAGTCACTAATAAAATGGTAAATTCAGCATGGCAAATGGAAGAATAATCCAGAAGACTTTTAACAATGACAACAATCTGTGATTTATCATGGTGGAGGACTGACACTATCAATCATCTCTGCTATCTTGTTGCATTTCTCCATTTGTCAACTGGGATTACAAGTCAAACCCCTATCTGATGTCCTTTCTCCTGCATAGTTGTGATTCAAACACCATCACACATTTCTTGGAATTATAAAACACCAATAATCATAAAAAGTGGTTTTTCACTCCATTGAAGGCAACCACAAGCTTAGCTAAATTTCTTGCAATTTCATTCTGTCTTTACAAATATTGGTTCTATCTTCTGCTCCTAAATACAGTTCTGCTAAAAGATTTTTAAGAAGTCCAGGGAAGGTAGTGTTTCTAGCAATTGTCAGAATCCTACATTGCCCACATTGTTCTTTTTGCCATCCACATTTCCTATATAGATTGTCTTTGTGTCTCCTGTGCATCTTCTCTGGAGAGTGACAGGAGGAAAACTAAATTGATCTGATAACTTGGTAAGATCCCAAGTACCGCTGGGATACTAATGCTGGTTTCTGTTTGTTCTGTTTCTGAGCTCAAGCTTTGTAATGGCTGAAGTTGTAATAGGCTTTGAAACTCACTTAATTTACAAACTTAGACAAATTGACACAGATTCCTAATATAGACACACTCTTCTGCCCTAGGATCACAGAAATACTTCTTTTAGCTGCCAGTTGTATGTCATGAGCACTAATATGCAAAAAAAAAAAAAAAAATTCTTTTTCTGAAATCCGTATCCTTTGATTTTCTCACTGGGTAGGTAGTATATGTGTGTATGTATATGAATGTAAGATGAAATTTAAGGTAAAACTACCTCCTTATATTATAGTCTAAACAACTTATATCATTATAAGTCTTGGCATTTCACAAATATATATGTATATATATACATATATATGTTTATATATACCTAAATTTTGAATATCAAATTAATATGAATTGATAAAAGTAGAAAGAATATTTTCTATTATTTAGTGCCTATGAAAATAATATAAGAAAGAATGTGTTATACTATATGGGAAGAAGTTAAAAGTGAAGGATGTCACTGGTTTCTCTGGGCTGAGTGGACATTGTTCGCAAGCTCTGCAGCCAGTCCTACAACACCCAGAGGAAGCTCTACTCCCAGGCACTCTGACACTCTCACACTCTCAGGATCATAGGTGAGGAGGACACATCATCTGTCCCAACACCAGGAGTAACTGGGACCAGCAGGACCAGGCATACAGGAACTCCGCCAGCAGAGTGGCTTGGGTTCCTTCTGGTCTCTCTGGGCTGATGTCCTGAGCAGACTTTGGGCCCAGGCTCTGCAGCCAGTACCACAACACCTAGAGGAAGCTGCTGCACACCCAGGTGCTCTAACAAGCCCAGGGTCACATGATCACAGAATCACAGAATCACAGAGACAGCTTGACTCTGAGGAGTTCTGAGACAGCCAGGATCACAGGAAGGACAGGCTCCAGTCAGATTTAGCAAGGGCAGGTAGCACTAGAGTTAACCAGATGTCGGGGAGCAAGTGTAAGAAAATAAACAACACAAACCAAAGTTACTTAGCATCATCAGAACCCAATTCTCCCACAATAGCAAGTCCTGGACACACCATCACATGGGAAAAGCAAGATTCAGTTCTAAAATCACTTATCAGGATGTTGATACAGGACTTTAAGAAAGACATAAATAACTCCCTCAAAGAAATACAGGAGAACACAGGTAAAGAG
>NW_022196895.1:27162097-27179669 GCF_008632895.1 Mastomys coucha | reverse complement strand
TACAAATCCAGCCCTACAAAGGATAATAGATGAAAAACATCAACATAAAGAGCAAAACTACACCCTAGGAGAAGTAAGAAAGTAATCTTTCAACAAATCCACACAAATCTAATTCTACCTCTTACAACAAAAACAACAGGAAGTGACAATTACCTTTTCTTAATATCTTAATATGAAAATTAACATTATCAACATATCCTAATTGATTGAAATCCAAAAATATGAGGAATTAGAAATTTGTTGATTGTCATCCAATGGTCTCTCTAATTTGTTAATTGGAGAAATAGGTCCAATAGTGCACAATCTATATACACTGTTTGCGACAGTGTCTAGCTGTGTACAACATAATGGTCTTGAGATCCTGCTTCTCCTATCTCAGCCTCTCTATTAGTAGTATTGTTTATTTCATGTTTTTAAGCTATACTATGGTTTTCAGAACAGCTTATATATTTCAAAAGTGTTTATATACCCAAAGGAGACATAGACAATTAAGTTGGGAGGTGGCTTGTAGGAAAGAGAACAACAAAGAGTGAGACTGAATGTTGTGCTTGACATTTTTAGCTCTTGTATCAAGTTTGAAGAAGAGGATTTTAGTTACTCTTTCTCTGAGATGAATGCTTTTCCAAATTATCACAACCAATGAACCAGATTCTTACCTACACCTAATGTCTGTGCCACCTCCAAGCAGAACTATTGTACATTGAAACAGTTGGTGAATGACTTTATGGATAGACCATTTTAATACACACAGCATTTCTTAAATGAATGTAACCTGTTCTCTGTGGCCTGAGAATAAAGTCACTCACTCAAGTCAAATAGTTTTGAGAATAGCAGGAAGTCTGTATCCAAAAATCATGCCTACAATTCATTCCTTGGTGCAACAGAACTGTCAACTCTCAGCTTAGCTATGATGGAGATAAAATTCTTTGGTGATGTGAGGGTTATTGAAGTACAGGCTTATTACAATGAAAACCAATGTCTAAAAATTGTTCTTATTTTGGTCTTGTACCACAGTAAGGGCCAAGATTTTAAACTCTAGTAAATACAAAACAAACAAACAAACAAACAAAAAGACTTTATATACTTATGTTCATTTAAGAAAATACTAGTAGTGACGTATTATTTTGAAATATAGTTAATATATTTGGAGTTATTTAAAATTTATATTGAAAAAAACATATGTATTTTCAGTATTGCTATAGATAAACATCTACATAACACTGTTAAATTGATTGTTGCTTTATATCAAACAACTTTTATAATATTCATTTTTATTGTTATAATATTTTATAAATTTTAAGGAATATGACAAAAAAGATATTGTAGGTATTGAAGAGGGGGTCTCTGGGAGGAGTTGGAGTACAAAAGGGGAACAAGAATGTGATTTAATTCTATTTACTTAAAATATGTTTTCAAATGTTAACAAATTCAGATAAATTGAAATCATGTAACTTTTCTCATCATAATGCAATAAAAGTTTAAAAAAAAAGTGAAGGATGTCTTGAGTTAGCAAATAACAAAATTTCCCTCATAAGAAATTAAACCATCTTTTCTTGATAGTTGAAAATGAGTCATGAAAAGAAAATGATACATTCGTTTTCTCTAGTTATGAAAGGTCTTTTCATTTATAGAGCTATTCAAAGGATACAGATTCATAGTTCTACAGTTATCCCTCATTCAAGTTTGCAAATTCTTTCTCATAGTGAGAATGTGAAGTGCTACCCATGGGGTTATACACTGAGTGCTTGAATCCCAGGTAGTGACCCACCTGGGAGCTTCTATAAACTTTACCAGCTGGAGAAAGTAGTTCATAGGTGATAACTTTGAGGCTTGTACTTTTTCCCCATTAGTTGTTTCCTCAGCTACTGGTTCCATTATGCTATGAGGAGAAACTTCTGTGACTCACACTTTCAGTGGCATGACAGTCTGTCCACTGAAACCTCTGAACCATGATCAGGATGTATCTTGCATCATTTGAAGCTGTTTATGTCATTCATTTCCCACAGTGACACAGAAGCATTTAGCACACCCTCCAGACAAATTTTACATTTCTGTTAGAATATTTAGCATCAGAAATGTTGGCCCATTCCTATAATCTCACCAGTGGGAGGCAGAAGTAGGATTACTGCAAATTTGAATTCTGTCTCATCTACAGAGTGCGAGCAAATTCACTGTGCACATCTTAATACTCCTCTGTCTCAAAACTTTTTCCTTTTAAAATTCATGGGGAAACATCTGTTTTTTTTTAAATTTTTAACTATTTTATTTATGTTCTAAATGTTGCTCCCTCCGAGTCCCCCCTCCCAGAGTTTTTCACCCCATCCCCCTTTGCCCCTGAGAGGGTGCTCCCCCAACTGCATCTCCCTTCCCAGGGGTATGAAGTCTTTACAGGATTAGGCACACCCTTTCTCACTGAGGTCAGACAAGGCAGTCCTCTGGCTGAAGACTCAAAACATTTTAAATAGAGCACCTGTTTGTGTAACTCAATACATTTGCTTAGAAGTAGATTCTTGGCACTATTTCAGCTCCCAATAAGAAGCAGCAATACAATATTTTACTCATAGACAGAAAGACCTGTAAATTCTTTCCTTGACTCCTTAAAAGGTTTTGCTTGCCCTCTTTGCAAAGCACAGTGGATTCTCAGTCCTTGTTTACTACTGAAGGTTGGGCACACTCGTTTTCTGTATTCTTATTCTCTCCACCCTCATAGTTGGTTTGCATACAAGCCCAAGTTCTTGGGTCTTTGGTTTCAGCTTATTCACTTGTTTCTTTGGGCTTTTGGCTTGTTTGCAGATTTTGAATACCTTGGTGTCTATTGTGGAAAGCTTCTATACCAGTTTGCATAGCTTGGTAGTTTATTAAAATGTAGATTACCAATCTAGCCCTCCTCAAGTAAGATTTGCATATCAACAAGATCTTCAGAGAAATCTGCCTTTCTGGAAATGTTTTTAAATCCCACTTTAACTTATTGTTCAAGAAACAAACAAACAAAAACAGTAAAAAAAAAATGTTCTTTCCATTTGTAAAAATTTTATTTCTACACTCCTTAGTGAAGCTAATAATTTAAGGATACTCAAACCTCATAGAAGGCAAGCATGGAACTACTTGTGTCATGTTCCTCTATGCTAAATTTAATTTGAATGTATACAAAGGATAAATAGGAAGAGAAAGAAATTAGGGAAACAACAACCTTCACAATAGTCACAAATAATATAAAATACCTTGATGTGACTCTAACTAAGCAAGTGAAAGATCTGTTTGACAAGAACTTCAAATCTCTGAAGAAGAAAATTGAAGAAGATCTCAGAAGATGGAAAGATCTCCCATGCTCATGGATTGGCAGGATTAATATAGCAAAAAATGGCCATCTTGCTGAAAGCAATCTACAGATTCAATGCAATCCCCATCAAAATTCCAAATCAATTCTTCACAGCATTGGAAAGAGCACTTTGCAAATTCATCTGGAATAACACAAAACTTTGGATAGTGAAAACAATTCTCAACATTGAAAGAACATCTGGTGGAATCACCATCCCTGACCTTAAGCTGTACTACAGAGCAATTGTGATGAAGAAAACTACATGGTATTGGTATAGTGACAGGCTGGTGAATCAGTGGAACAGAATTGAAGACCCAGAAATGAACCCACACACCTATGGCCACTAGATCTTTGACAAAGGAGCTAAAACCATCCAGTGGAAAAAAGACAGCATTTTCAACAAATGGTGTTGGCTCAACTGGAAGTTAGCATGTATGTAGAAGAATGCAAATCGATCCATTCCTATCTCCTTGTACAAAGCTCAAGTCCAAGTGGATCAAGGACCTTCACATCAAACCAGATACATTGAAACTAATAGAAAATAAATCGGGGAAGGTCCTTGAGCACATGGGCACAGGGAAAATTTCCTGAAGAGAACACTAATACCATATGCTCTAAGATCAAGAATTGACAAAAGGGACCTCGTAAAATTACAAAGCTTCTGTAAGGCAAAAGATACTGTCAATAGGACAAAATGGCAACCAATGGATTGGGGAAAGATCTTTACCAATCCTATATCCAATAGAGGGTTAATATTCAATATATACAAAGAACTCAAGAAGTTAGACTCCAGAGAACCAAATAACCCTCTTAAAAATGGGGTACAGAGCTAAACAAAGAATTCTCAACTGAGGAATACTGAATGTCTGAGAAGCACCTAAAGAAATGTTCAACATCCTTAATCATCAGGGAAATGCAAATCTAAACAACCCTGAGATTCCACCTCACACCAATCAGAATGGCTAAGAACAAATATTCAGGTGACAGCAGATGCTGGCAAGGTTGTGGAGAAAGAGGAACACTCCTTCATTGCTGGTGGGATTGCAAGCTGGTACAACTACTCTGGAAATCAGTTTGGTGGTTCCCCCAAAATTGGACATAGTACTACCAGAGGACCCAGCTATACCACTCCTGGGCATATACCCAGAAGATTCTCCAACATATCATAATAACACATGCTCCACTATGGTCAAACAGCCCTATTTATAAGAGCCAGAAGCTGGAAAGAACCCAGATGTCCCTCAACAGAGGAATGGATACAGAAAATGTGGTACCTTCACACAATGGAGTACTACTCAGCTATTAAAAACAATGAATTTATGAAATTCTTAGGAAAATGGATGGATCTAGAGAATATCATCCTGAGTGAGGTAATCTAATCATAAAAGAATACACATGGTGTGCACTCACTGATAAGTGTATATTATCCCTGAAGCTCGGAATACCCAAAGTACAATCCCCAAACCACAAGAAACTCAAGAAGAAGGAAGATCAAAGTGTGGATATTTCAATCCTTCTTAGAAGGAGGAACAAAATACCCATGGAAGGAGTTGAAGAGACAAAGTATGGAGCAGAGACTGAAGGAAGGACAATCCAGAGACTGTTCCACCTGGGAATCCTTCACATATTCAGTCACCAAATCCAGACACTATTGTGGATGCCAGTAAGTGCTGGCTGACAGGATATAGCTGATATAGCTGTCTCCTGAGAGGTTCTGGCAGTGCCTGACTAATACAGAAGTAAAGGCTCATAGTCATCCATTGGACTGAGCACAGGGTCCCCAGTGAAGGAGCTAGAGAAAGGACCCAAGGAGCTGAAGGGTTTGCAGGCCCTTAGGACGAACAACAATATGAACTAAGTAGTACCCTCAGAGGTCCCAGGGACTAAACCACCAACCAGAGTACACATTGTGGGACTTAGGGTTCTAGCTGCATATGTGTATAGGATGGCTTAGTTGGTCATCTGTGGGAGGAGAGGCCCTTAGTCCTTTGAAGGTTCTATGCTCCAGTGTAAGGAAATGCCAGGGCCAGGAAAAGGAACAGGTTGGGTTGGTGAGCAGGGGGAGGGGGAGAAGGAACACTTTTTTTTTTTCCGGAGGAGAAACCAGGAAAGGAGATATCATTTGAAATGTAAATAAAGAAAATATCTAATAAAAATTAATTTGAGTGTATATAGATGGTATTCAGTTGCTATAACTCTCATAGGCAGTAACACATAAAACCACTTCACTTTTCTAAACTAAGAAGGAAATTACAAGGAAATGATTGAGCTCCTCCTCTCTGAGCATAGGCTCTTCAGGATGCTGCTCCCACCTTCATCCTCTCAGGTCTCAGTGACCATGTACCTACTCTACCTCATATATTCACTGAATACTGCATCTGCATTCAAGGCTGGTCCTTTCTCATCCAGCATCATCATCCCTGCTGATCATTCCCTCAAGGCTGAAATCTACTTTCTCTACTGACAGCTCATCTTGTGCAAGAGTAACATTAGGGTAAGATGCTTGTGGTTAATAATGTGTTGATATTTTACCTCATTTATAATTTTATTGGAGATTAAGTTGCTTATCTTAGAAGGACTTAAGAGCCAGGGTTGACTTTGGGGAATCATGTTGCGCCAGTGAGAAAATACTTGGGGGCAATGGATCTTTGAAATCAGTTTATATTCTATCCTCAGAGATCATATTCATTAGCATTATCAGAAAAATCATTTATTCCATACAAATACTAAATATCAAGAAGTTATCAGTATCTGAAATTGAATTGACAATTCAATTTCAAGAAACTGGACAAAACATGATGAATCAATAATAAATTTCTTCATATAACATGATATATCTTTGTATTTTCTATATTAACAAAACTTTTAAATTGGGCAAATTATATAACTGATATTTTATTTCCTTATTTGTGCATAAGGGAAATAACAATTCTTCAACATGATGCAAAAAGAATTAAATAATGCAATGAATGAAAAATAAATGTATGATGTCTACAATATTATAATATGAATCATAATAGAAAAATGCATATACAAAAGTTGGCGAATATAACAATCCCCACCCTAAGAAAGGAAATAAATCACTCAATGCCTTGCCTACTTTTCCCTGGAGAAGTTTTCATATTTCAGTAGTTTGTTTAAATGTTCTTGCTTCGGATATGAACCTTAATTGTTCTACATAATCCATACCACAACATAGCTTGCAATTTCATCCTCAGATTTTATTAGTGGGCATCATGGGAACTTTGTAGCCACATGTGTTCATCAGTCCAAGCTGAAAAGTCTGTAGGTCTTTGAGACTGACTATAAAAGTGGTCTTCATTTGTATGTATAAATAATCTATATTTAAGCCCATTACATTGTGTCTGGTAGTCAGCTTTTGTAAAGAGTAATACTTTCATTTTGTCTTTGGTGAGAGAAGTCTTGGTTCAGAATACTACCCGCAGGTAGACTTCTGCACATTCCGACATCCTGGAAGAGTCCTTTACTCTCAGTGGATGGTGCTAGCACACTGAGTCTGTTGTTATTGTCAAGTACAGAACAGGAATGGGGCATGGTTGTCAAAATCAGCTACCTACCAAAGACTATTGGCAGACCCTCTTGGTGTGTGGCTGTCTACTATCATCAGGCATCAGATCATCTGCAGGGCATCTTCACACTACCGGCGGGTGAATCTGGGCATTTCCAACTTCTACAAGATCTTAACTTTATGTTTAGGGAAAACATTTCAACAGGTGTGCACCTCAAATATAATCTTCACAGGTCTAAGTCAACCCGATTCCTTCCTCACTGTTACAATACAGGAAAATAATCCAAACTGCCTCCTAGCTCCTGCGAGTCCCAAGGTTCAGACCTTCATGGCAGCACTGCCTCAGCCATTTCATTGGTTGGGAAGGGCATCTTTTTTCCATCAGTATGTATTCTATACATTGAAACCAAGCCTGCTTTCAAAATCCCTTTTTCACAGCCAATAACCTTAATGTACTGAATATTTTACTGAATGTTTATGTTCAGGCTAGGGGATATGTCAGAGTTTAAATAATTTACCATCTCTCCCTTGAAGCCTAAAGTTTCCCTCTTTCTTTGTGAAGCCTTTGAGGACTAAACCAAGCTAGCAGTGAATCCTACCAGGACACGCTTTGCTTTCTGTCTAAATAAATGTACTTCCAAGACTTTGCCATTGAACACTTAGCAAGGTATAGTGTAATTGTCTGCTTCCTTTAATGCATTTTAAACTCCATGTGACTAGACACAATTGATGATTTGCTTTTCAACATTGTAGACATTGTGCCCATTAGAGTATGGAGTGAATACTAGACACCCAGATGTGCACTGAATTTAATATTGATAAGCACCTTGATGCAAATGCAGATTTGTATCCATGTTGAATCAGCTGGGGTTTAGTGAGGACAGAAGAGTCAGTACTGTCGATTCCCAGGTACTTCTGCTCTCTCTCCCTCTCTCTCTCTCTCTCTCTCTCTGCATTTGCATGGACTATACACATTTCCTCACATGTACAACAGACAAGACTTATGTAAGAAGACCTCCAAAAAAACCTTAGTTGAGCCTTTGTACTTTTTATTGTCTTTGAAAAATATAGGGTCAACAATTGCTATCTTGGAAACACATACCAGCTCAAAGTTATAGAAAAACTGTTTCAGTGAAATATTATCAACTATTTAATTTGGTTTGAGCAATAAATCACGAAAGAAGTATTCAAGTATTATAATATGGTAAAATCATGCAGTAAAAATTCAATGATATTTTCTTGGTGTTTTCTCAATTACATTCTTTATGGCTTTAAACGACTTCAATATTTACAACTAAAATATTTTTTAAATAAAATAAATGCACATTTTCCAGGAAAAGTTAAAAGGTCTATTTTCCAGAATACTTTATTTTTTTTACATTAGCCAAAACAATATATTTGATGATTATTGGAAGTATATGCTATTAAATCCTGCATGGTCTTCTGCTTGGTAAAGATGCATTTATACATGTACAATCAGAAATAGCACATATAATTTAGGTTTTATACAGTTTGGCTAAAAATTCACATCATAGTGTTTTGTAAATTCGATTTGTGCTTTCTTGTTTCCAATGCACTATGAGCCTCGTAAAGTACAGTTATTTATACCTTACAATCAAGGTAAGGCTAGCCAACACAGCATACACATGTTGTGATAGAGTAAAAGCTTTTTATATAGGCCTTTATTGTTTTAGTTTATAAAATTCTGCTGTAGGAACAGTGAAGAAGAGATACTGGTCTCATGTTGTTTGAGATGCATTTGAGGTGGTAGGGTATCTCCATGGGTACAGTCCTATTGTGCTTGTCTGTTCAAAGAATGTAGCACACAGCTGTGATAATTTCTGCCTGAAGAAGTGTTCTGTACATCCAGCCCTTTGTTTGGGAAGATAAATGAGCTCACTTCAGGATAGGCACTATAGGCAGACGGTTGAAATTCAGGCAAGTGTTTATATGCACTCAACAGAGTGTTTCTGACAGTATGTTTCTGCATGGGTAACCTCAAAGGGATCGGATGAATGGGAACTGAAAGCAAGGTTGTTTATAGAGAAGAAATGAAAGGGATTAGTTTCTATTCAGGCCAGGAAGGTGACCTAGATTTCACATACTAGAATGTGTACATGGAAGGGCATGTCTTAAAACACAGAGAAATAAAAAGTCTCAGCTCTGTGGCCTGATTTTAGTTCCAGCCCGAGCCCATCTCTTCTTTCTAAAAGGTTTTCCGATCTCAAAAGCGGCTCCCGTTTAATGTGTGTCCCAGGTACTGGCTTGTCACAGTGTCACATGATCACACAGTATCCCAGCCTTACTCAGCATCTCAACCTCAGGAAGCTGCTTCCCTGGTCTTTAAGTTTAAATAAACAAACATGAAATGCGAGGCTTGCCTGTGATCTTCACTTCATAGAATCCTCCTCAGAGTATCCATGTCTCTCTCAGGAACTGAAAAATAACCCTATACACCTTCCAAACATAAAAATAGCCAGTAATTCCACAGATACTCTCATTATAAGGGAGAAACCAATGACTGAAAAAGAAGTAATAGGATAAACAATTGAAAATTCTTATGATTGCTCACACATTGAGTATGCTTTGGGTTCTGTCTATATGCTTCTATGTCAATAGACATCATACATGTGTGTAATCGAGTGTCTGTGTGTGTTTTTCCTATCTCCCAGGATGAACAAGCTTATAATTTGTGGGAGGTTCCCAAAATGCAAATTGGAAAAAGCATCTCCTATGGTTGATCATTTCTGCTTTATGAATAAAGATATTTTTAAAATAATTTATCTGTCCAGTTGTAGCTTAAAACCAACAGCATGGACATTTATTGATGTCTCCAAAGTGATGCTGTAAAAGCTTTTGGCAATGGATCTGTCGGGCCCTTCATTACAATGTGAACAGTGAACAAGGCAAAACATGAACTTTTGGGAATCAATGAGCTCAAGGTCCAGGAATGGCCAGATGACATTAATCCACTGTTACTTTTAAACAGGCTGCAATATGTGAGGTGGGCTAAGCACCATTAGAACATACATGGATGTAAATAAAGGAAGATGTTTAGAGGATTTTCTAGAGCTTCAGACCCAGGCAAACATGTTAGTTATCCTTATTTAATGATCTATGGGCATACTCACTCTGTTTTTCCTGTATTAAAAAGTGTGGTATTTCTGCCTTCCTTTTCTCTGAAAATATCAAAGCTATCTTCTCAGCTCTGAATATTAGAAATTTAAAGTCATTTATAATGTTGTGGCCTGTGCCTATGGTAACATATGTAAGCAAGCAATGCCAAATCCAATATCATGATTTTTTTTTTCCCCTGTGCACTTTTGCTTTTGGTTTAGATATATTTACTTTATTTTTATGTGCAGAATGTTTTTGCTTTCATGCACGTATGTGCACCTTGTGTGTGCCTGGTGCCTATAGGAGTCAGAAGAGAACATCAGATCCTATGGACCCGGAGATTCAAATGGTTGTGAGCCATCACAAAGGTACTGGAAAAGGAAATTGGGATTTCTGGAAGAACAAAGGCTCTTAACCACCTAGCTATCTTTTTAACCCAGCTGGCCTTGAGCTTCCTACATAGACCAGACAGGCCCAGACAAACAGAGACCTACTGCCTCTCTCTTCCAGTGCTGGGGTGAGAGGTGTGTGCCACTACTCCCCCACCCCAGCGCCCCAGTGTGCCTTGTATTGTAATCTAAGACATTCAAAGGTTTGCTATCAACCATGTTCTATTTGCTTTCTTGATTCTTTATTTAAACAGCACATCAGCTAGTAACTTAGAATTTTTTTTATATAATTTTAAATTAAACACAGCTCTTCTATGGGTCAAACATAAACAAAACCTTTTCTTACGTTTTTCAGAAGATGCTTATAAAACCCAGGTGAGGATTGATAATGAACCTGCTTACTTAGACATCTTGGACACTGCTGGTCAGGTAAGTAATGTGTTTTTAAAATAATAATTGCTTTAATTATTTGTTTAATTGCTGTCTAGATATGTCTAATAAACCTCATCAGTCTCAGATAATTTTGCATTTAACCTCATCCACAAAAGTAAAGTAGATAACTTAACACTTCAAACAGGAGAACAAATTGGCAATATTTTTTATTTTATTTTTTAAAAATTTTTTACTAGATATTTTCTTCATTTACCTTTCAAATTTTATCCCCTTTCCTCATTTTCCCTTCCCAAACCCTTCTATCCCTTCCTCCCCCCTCCTCCTGCTCACTAATCCACTCACTCCCACTTCCCTTGTATTCTCCTACACTGGGGCATCTAGCCTTCACAAGACCAAGGGCCTCTCCTCTCAGTGATGTTCCACAAGGTTACATATGTGGCTGAAGCCTTGAGTCCCTCCTTGTGTAGTCTTTGGTTGGTAGTTTACTCCCTGGGAGCTCTGGGAGTACTGGTTGGTTAATATTGTTGTTCCTCCTATGGAGCTGCAAACCCCTTCAGCTCCTTGGGTCCTTTCTCTAGCTCCTTCATTGGACACCTTGTGCTCAAGTCCAATGGGTGTCTGTGAGCATCCACTTCTGTATTTGTCAGACACTGTCAGAGCCTCTCAGGAGTCAGCTATATCAGGTTCCTGTCAGCCAGCACTTCGGCATCCACAATAGTGTCTGGGTTTGGTAACTGCATTTGGGATGTATCCCCAGATGGGACAGTCACTGGATGGCCTTTCCTTCAGTTTCTGCTCCTCACTATGTCTCTGAACTCCTTCCACGAGTATTTTGTTTCCCCTTCTAAGAAGGACTAAGGTATCCACACTCTTTCCTTCCTTCTTCTTGAGCTTCATGTGGTCTGTGATTCGTACCTTGGATATTTCGAACTTCTGGGCTAATATCCACTTATCAGTGAGTGCATACCATGTGTGTTCTTTTGTGATTGGGTTATCTCACTCAGGATGATATTTTCTAGTTCCATCCATTTGCCTAAGCACTTCATGAATTCATCATTTTTAATAAAAAGAATTGACTTTAAAAAGTGAATCAGATTTAAAAATTTCCTCAATAGTCAAAATATAAAATTGCATATTAAAATACCACATTTCCAATGGAATTATAAAATCAAAAAAGTAGTTTGTTACTCTATGCAAATGTAAAAATGCTATTTGGAGTCAGGGGAGGGTGGAGTGTATATAGTTTTCAAGAAACGAAAAGAAAGTAAACAGAATAAAAGTACTCTATAATAATTATGAGAAAATACATCAAAGATACAAGATGCCAAAGTTTGTGCTGTGTAGGAGGTTGGAAGCTTTATTTAGCTTCATACTTTTCAGATAATTGTTAAAAGAAACTTTTATGTTAAGTGCCAGCTGCAATCCATATAAATTGTAAATAAGCAGAACAATGAGGAGATTTTCTAAATACAAAGACTAAATAAGAATATTTTAATGCAATGTTATACACACAAAAACAAACCCTGATAAGAGATCCATATATATAATGGTACTTATGAATATAAGGAAAACAGAAATCATGGTGAATGGAGCTGTATCTGCTTGTGCTGGGACAGATAGATGACCTCAGGGGCATACTAAATAGAAAACAAAGCTCACCCATTGTCTTAGGGTTTACTGCTGTGAACAGACACCATGACCAAGGCAACTCTTATAAGAACAACATTTAGTTGGGGCTGACTTATAGGTTTAGGGGTTCAGTCCATTATCATCAAGGCGGGAGCCTGGCAGCATCCAGGCAGGCACGGTGCAGGAGGAGCTGAGAGCTCTACATTTTCTTCTGAAGGCTGCTAGCAGAATATTGGCTTCCAGGCAGCTAGGATGAGGGTCTTAAAGCCCACACCCACAGTGACTTACCTACCCCAACAAGGCCACACCTCCTATTAGTGCCACTTCTTGGGCAAAGCATATACAAAACAAACCATCGCACCTATATTTTTTGAGAAGGAAGTGGTATGGAGTGAAGCAGGATTCAGCTGTATTTCATGTGTCTAGAGTGAAAGTGGTCCATAGTTCTCCCTCCACTCATACACATAAGGGAAAATTAGTAAGTCTTATAGCAACATTGGAGGAAAGATATTTCATTCTAAAGCAATTTTAGGCTGGAAAAATGATATTTTGTAGTGGCAAAAAAGGGAAATATTTTTACAATTCTGATTTTAATATTAAAGCAATTCTGGATTACAGCAGAAACCATTAGGGTTTAAACTCTATTTTATGGACACGGTAGTTTTCCTTCTATTCTTGTTTATAAATGTAAAGATCTTAAAACTTAAATAGAAGCTGTGTTTGATTCTTGCACCAGAAAAAAAATTAAAACAAGTTTAACTTTTTTTTTTATCTCTTTTGTATAGCTACTTATGAATGACTACAGAAATTAGAGTGTTGATAGTGAGTAATTCACTAGAATTGAAAGTCGATTTCTGTCTTAGGAATTGTATGCTAGCAAACTCCTTTGTTTCTAGGGACTTTAGACAATGAACTGATGGGGGAGTTTCTAAAGACTTTGGGTACATTAAAATGGAAATTTATCTCAATTATTCAAAGGGACATTTTTATGTAGGGAAAAGTAGACTTATTTCCAGGGGACCTGAAAGCCCAACTGGAGAAAAATAGAGCATGCTAAATTTCCATCAAACAAATGAGACTTTTTCAATTATAATAATCTTCAGCTACCCAAATAGTTACTTTGGGTAACTGAATACAGAATAACTGAAAGTTTCCATTACAAATATGTTTTATAGGATGTGATTCCTTCATTTCTTGAATACAAACGTTGTTTCTCCTCTTCTGTACTGATCACAGGCTTGGTAATGTCAATACAGACTATATTGTTTTACTGGGGTGGGGGGAGTGACTTGTCTGTGAAGCATCTAGGGATGTTCTGTTATTCCCTCAAAGCAGAGCAGAACAGAGCATGTTTTGCATGACTCCTGCTCTAGAGATCAGGCAGAACCAGGGAGCTGACTTAAACCTGTGAGCAGCGCCAATAAGATCTGGCTTCAGTCAGATCTGTTCCCACTGCTACAGACTTGTGAACTAGAAAATCCTAACATTATTGCTTTGTGCTTTGTCATATGCTGCTATCATATAGCTGACCAGTGCAGCATATTAATGGATTTGTTCAGGATAAATGGAGACAGAGAATAGTACAGATCTGTGGACAAAGTGATAAACAATGGAACATAAATCTGAGAGGTTGGGACTGGTAACACTGAGAAACTTGGTGGGTGTTAGGGTCTTAAAGCTACACACCATTACATACTTGTCAAGCCAGGTATTAACTCTTGCCAAACATAGGAGGAGGACATACGGTTAAGCAGATGGTGGTATGTTGGCTTTTACACCATTATTAAACCTGCTCACTCAGGAGGGGGTCCATGCAGTTGATTGAACACAAATTATATCCCTGTAGGGGATTGGAAAGAACACTGCTGAAGTATTTTAATAATGCCACATTTCTTGATTTTGATAACATTAATTTCCATATTGATCAAAATTTATTAATTGTGCCATAAACTTAGAAGGGTGATAGGAAAGCTATTGTTAATGTTATTACTTAGAATTTGAGTATCACAGTATGCAAACTAGTGAAGGGCTGGCTGTCCTCTTAGGGGCAACACTGAGGGCCACATCCAGCCTGCTTTGTGATCATGTCTGTAGAGGAGAAAAAAGGTCTTAGGTACGTAAAAACTTCACAGAACACAGATATATCTGGAAATTCAGGGAAACCTTGTTCTTTACCCTCTTCAACATCCAAAGCTTTTTTATTAACAGTAAGATCCAGGGTTACTTTTTGTAGCTTTGGCTAGCCCCTTAGCCTTGGCTCTTCTGAGGACCAGACAGGAGCAGGTTGCCTTGGCCCCTGGGAGAAGCTGAAGATTTTACCCCCAGCTTTGAGGATGCTTTTGAGCTCTTCCAGAATCCTCACATCATCTGTGACTGCCCGCACAACCACAGTAGTTTTGTTCTCCCAGCCAGGAAGCTTTAGCTTTCGGGTCATCCAGGACAAGGACAGAGGTGCCAGGTTAGTGCGATTCATAAATAACTCTTTCAGCACTACCTGGTTCAAGGCGAAGTTGGTTCCTGGCCAGACACCTGTACAGCTTGACTAACAGCCATAGGTCGATAGATGCCCTGGCTCTTGAGCTCCTTTCGCTGAACCTTTTGATCCTTGTGGCGAATGTCAACACCCATGATGGCACCTTTTGCTTGGTGAGGTCCAGAAAGACTCCAACCTTGCATTCTTACTCTTGGATTTGTTGACAAGTGGACAGTCGTGCCAAGAATGGTTGATCATCAAGCAGGTAGAAGCTAGACTAAGGTAAAGAAACTAGAACCTAAACTCAGGTAGATTCCTTCTGGCTTTTCCTAGCAACATTTCTTTCCCCTGTGATTATGCAGGGCCCATGCCATGTATAGTATAGGTCTTCAAATGGCAGTGGGCTCAGTCTACTGCATGGCTTCATGCAGAAGAACCCTCATAATGGGAAGAAAGCTGCTTCTGGCAAGTTATCCCCCAAATGTGTATCACATCACATGTGAACTCCCAAACTTTTGATAAAAGAATATGAGAGAAGATCAAACAAATTATTCTGCTTCTGTAGTTTTGACAATTTCCAAGGTGGCATGCTTAGAGGTAGAATGCACTGCCCTTTGCCCCACGCTACAGGTAGCCTGGAAACTCCATGGGTATTTTATAGGGGAAAGTGTGGGCACTAGCACATCTCAAATTAAGGAAGACTTTTAATCCATCTTTCTTCTAAGGTTCGAGTTAGTATTTTAATGCTCAGTTCTCCCACAAATGCTCATGAAGCATGTTTGGCTTCTCCCCTTTATAGGTCCACAGACAACTATAATGATTAGGAGTTTTCTAGAAGTGAACTAAAACATTCCTGTCTATAGCTTTATACTAGCTTTAGGAGCATCTGCTGAAAAATATATAATTTGGAATTGTAGTATTTGAGACTCAAGGAAGATAAATACATTTTCAAGCTTGTGCATATGACTTGAAGGCAATTTCAGACTCAGAGACATTCATGATTTTATTTTATTTCTTTTTATAATACAGTATAGTGTGTAACAAGGACTTCATAAATAAACAAACAAACAAAAAATTTAGGCCTTGTTCATCCTCAAATACCCTAAGGTTTGGAGCAGTGAGGATTCCATGTTATAAAGGTAGCCAATTGTGAGATGGACTTCAGTAGATTTAGGCAAGTCTTGTTAACGGGCTTTCTGAGATACCTACAATGTGTCAGTGAAAACCAGGAGAGTTACACATGATTTTAAATGAAAGTCCAAACAAGTATAGCAAGTTTAAACTATGTTTATTGATTCATGCTTGTCCTTATGAGAAAGAATGAAAATAGTCTCCAATACCACTGGTACTTTTACATTTATTACTATGCAATTATACCCAGTAACAAACTATTAATATACCATTATTATATCCAGTAACTGGAACAAGACTTGGAAAGAACCACACACTTGGCTGCTATCAACTGTGGAACACCAGGAAACAAAATCTTATCTGGTTTATTCCCACCAGCTCTGCCATCTGAGGGGGCCTCCAGCCAATGTGAACCTCATTTACTTCTGTGTGAAATGAGAGAACTCAACTTGATCTCTGAGGTGCTGTCCACATTTAAAGCTCTGTAATTTTCTGAATTACTGCTGGCTTGACCGAGGCATAATTCTCCTATTAACATTTTAATAACCAGTTAGGCTTCAACTTTTAACTGTGTGTGTTTGTGGCTAATGCTCACAGAGAGGCTTCAGGGCATGGCCTTTTCTCTGAGAATCATCCCACTCTACAAATTGTTGTGGATTCTTTAGAGATTGGTAAATGGGATTTGAGCTAGAAGTGCTCCAAAATGGACATACAATTTTGAGACAGTCACAATGTCCCTTTAGATAATTAAGACACCCCTCAGTGTGTCCTGAGGTCAGTGCAGGAGGCCCAACCCTTCAGTCAACTCTTACTGTGTGTTGATAGTTCTGGTCATCTCATAGATGCTGAAGCATAAGAAGATGGACTTTTGAGAATTTAAGTATACTCCTTAAGAAGGACTGCAGTAGCTTTTTATTCTGTGTGGATGCTGTTAGAGTTATCTGTGATGTGCTTGTTACTTTGATAGCCAGCTTTTCCCTGCCTAATCAGGATCTCTAGAGACCAACATTCCAGCAGTTCCTATAGTAAAATAGTTTGACAATTTAACTTTAGAACAAGAGAAGGCAATTTCAAAACACAAGACTAAATACCTTGACACACACACACACACACACACACACACACACACACACACAAATTAGGGGCTACTCAGTGTTAGTGGAATCTTTGCCCATCTTCTCCAAGATCCTGAGTTAAATCCCAACCACCCTAGAAAAAAGCAAAATCAACCCAAAACTATAAAGCTGTCTGAAAGTATTAGCAGCACTGTGTTCTAAATCCTTGTATTTCTACAGTTGGCTAGATGCAATGAGTACATTTACAAATATCAACATTAAACTTTCAGAAATATAAGCAAGATTTACATGACTTGATACAGGAAATAAAAATGTGTATAATTAAAAAAATTTGCAAGTTAACTACTTTTAAAGTGTGTTTTAAAAGTAGACATTTTTATTCGGGGGTAAAGTCAGCTACACTATTAACTGCAGAAGATGTGGATAACAACCACGCACATCGTGAGCTTACTTTATTCGGGGTAAAGTCAGCTACACTATTAACTGTAGAAGATGTGGGTAACAACCACGCACATC
>NW_022196895.1:27158367-27161374 GCF_008632895.1 Mastomys coucha | reverse complement strand
AACAACCACGCACATCGTGAGCATACTTTATTCGGGGTAAAGTCAGCTACACTGTTAACTGCAGAAGATGTGGATTCAGCTACACTATTAACTGCAGAAGATGTGGGTAACAACCACGCACATCGTGAGCATACTTTATTCGGGGTAAAGTCAGCTACACTGTTAACTGCAGAAGACGTGGGTAACAACCACGCACATCGTGAGCTTCCTTAATGTGATTATTTGGGCTTTAATATATTTGCAACATTAGATTTTGCATATTGAGATTAAAAATAAATTTAAAAAAACCCCTGAAGTTTTTTGCTTTGAAGAATTTACACTTTTATTTTTTGTGCATTAAGAAGGAATTAGACTCAAAATTGAAGAAAGAAATATTTCATTGCATATTTTAAGCCTATAATCTCTTTACCTTTCTCTTATACTCAATTTCATTATGAAATCCTGCCTTAAGTACAAATTCCTTGGTAGTGTAATATGCAGAACATTAATCTCTATGTATTTATCATGTGCATCTTACCCGACATTTGGCAATTTTCAACATTGAAATTGCCAAATTAAAAAAAAAAAACATGATTTGTAATTTGTATGAAATCTTCAGTAAAATGTTAACCAAGATTTTATTGGTGTTGCGCTCAAGGTCTTATATGCATGAAGCAAGCACTTTCTCAACTGTGCAATGTATTAGCCCATGTCAAAACTTTCTAAAGCATACTTTTGATAGAAATGTCTGATAATTAGAATTTCTTTCTTTTTGAATTTCTTTTATTAGATATTTTCTTTATTTACATTTCAAATCTTATCCCCTTGCCTGGTTTCCACTCCCCAAACTCCCATCCCATTCCCTCTCCCCCTGCTTCTATGAGGGTGTTCCCCGGCTCACTCACCCACTGCTGCTTCCCTGTCCTGGCATTCCCCTGTACTGGGGCATCAAACCTTCGCAGGACCAAGGACCTCTCCTCCTGTTGATGCCCGTCAAAGTCTTCCTCTGCTACGTCTGTGGCTGGGGTCATGGGTCACTCAATGTGTACTCTTTGGCTGGTGGTTTGTTCCTGGGAGCTCTTGGGGCGGGGTGTCTGGTTGGTTGATTCACTCATAATTCAAGTCTCAGATTCCTGACAGCACCTGACATGGTGCAAGCACCTCAGTATTCTACTGTGGAGGGTGATGCCCCAGTATGTTCAGCAGTCAGTGCTGAGCATCGTCACTGAGGAAGGCCCTATGCAAACATGTTAGGTAATATAGAAACACTTCTGGGTTAAAATTCATGTAAATGGCTGTAACTATGACACCTAGAGTGCTGGCTGCCATAGAGGCGACATATTTCAGTCTTCGCAGTTCACAAATACAGCATACTATAAGTCACAAGTGGCTTGGCCAAGACCTAGTGGCTGCTGACAGGGATGGAAGATCTTTGCTTTTTATTCATGAGCCATACCTGGAGTCCTGTAGGGATGTATCTATTTACCTCCCCTGAAGGCAATTTCCTCTAAAAGGAATAGCACTGTGATATCTGTAAATGGCAGTTCCTACAACTTGATATTTGTTTTAATATTTTCAATATAAGTGATGATATTATGAAGGTATTTAGTTAGAAACCAATATAGAACAATGGGCCATACATTCAGAATCGTAAATCTCAAAAAGTAATATCACTGTAACAAATTTTTATCACCAGTCTTTTCTGTTATTTTCTCTATGTTATTTTGTAGAGTTTCAAGTGTTTGGTGATTTTTTTTGCAGTTCTAACATGCTAAGCATTGCATATTGATGAAATGGAAATGTGATTATACTATCTAAATGAATTACTTCCTATTTAACACCTATATAAATGTTTGAATTACCAAGAACTATCGGTTGTAACCTCAGCATTTTTTTATGCAGGAGCAACGTAATTAAGAATAATTAAGTAAATGAGAAGTTCACTAACAAATAGGGGCTACATGGCTTGTTTTCTTCTCATATCTGACTGAAATAGGCTCAATAGCATTTATTTTTATTGTATTTACTTATAATATTTATATTTATAAATGTTTATTGTTTCTAAGATTCACTTTTGTCTCATCCAAATAAGGTTCCCCAAGTAAATGTTATTTACACATTTTATGTTCTACTATCAAGTTATCATTCTCAACACTAGTTCATTATTTCTGCAATGAAGAATTAAGTATTGGAAAATAATTACTGTCTCTGGACCGTTCTAAAACATGTAACAAATGTACATGTTTTAAACTGTCTCCTGTCTTCATTTTCTTTTTACATTTTTTTTAGAAGAAAGAGGATTTATTGGATAGTTAAGATAAAATGCTACAAATATATTGTAAAGGTATTTCATAATAAGGTTTTAAAGATAATACTTTTTCTTTTTTCCAAAACCAAATATTAATCACAGAAAGATTCATCCGTGATTCATTTGTAGTATAGAAGAAGTATTATGGCAACAATTCCTTCCTTCCTTGTAGAGTGACATAGCACGATAAGGAATCAGGGTGTATGGAGTTTTGTGCATATCTGGGATGCTAAGAAGTGCTTGCTGACAGGAGCCTGATATAGTTGTTTCCTGAGAGGCTCTGCCAGAGCCTGACAAATACAGAGGCAATGCTCATGGCCAACCATTGGACTGAGCACAGGGACCTCAATGGAGGAGTTACAGAAAGGACTGAAGGAGCTGAAGGGGTTTGCAACAACCCCATAGGAAGAACAACGATATCAATCAACCCAACCCCCGCAAATTTCCCAGGGACTAAACCACCAACCAAAGAATACACATGGAGGGACCTATAGCTCCAGCTGCGTATGTAGCAGAGGATGCCCTTCTCTGGCATCAATGGGAAGGGAGGCCCTTGGTCATGTAAAGGTTTGATGCCCCAGGGTAGGGGAATGCTAGAGCGGGGAAGCAGGAGTAGGTGGGTGAGTGGGAGAACACCCTCATAGAAGCAAGGGAAAGGGGGATGGAATAGGGAGTTTCCAGAGAGGAAACTTGGAATGGAGATAACATTTGAAATGTAAA
>NW_022196895.1:27138377-27158357 GCF_008632895.1 Mastomys coucha | reverse complement strand
AAAAAGGTTAGGAGGAAGGAAACTGGCTTCTTTCATTCAAAGTGCTAAGGAAAAGTGCTGGTTCTATGTTCTAGAATAGCTGGAGTCAGCAAAGTTTCATGGAGTAGACGTTTGGTTAGTAGAGAGGTAGCATAAGGAAGAGGTGGGATCTTGAAAAGGTGGAGCCCTAGCCTTGGAAGGCCATGGCCTTAAGGATGTTGTTGTTGGGTTATTAGGATGGGTTAGTTCTTCTGAAAGGAACTTGATGTGAACAGGTTGCAAATTGAGCTTCCTGGTCTCTGGCTTATGGTCTTATCCTTTAATGTCTCATAAACCAGCTCCTAAAATCTTCCACTGCCATATTATCTTCTTCGTTGTGATAACCCCAGTGAATGTTCAGTAACATATACTTAGACTTCAATGCTATATGTTCTTTAGAAATTAAATATGGAGTTGGAGATATTTTAACAAAGCAGTAGAAGTTAGACACAATATGGTAATTGGTGATCCAGAAATAATGATATTAATTTGTTTGGAATAGCATACACTTCAAATTGCACAGAAAGGATGCAGCTGAAAACCAAAAAGGGAAATATCACAGTTTTTGAATTTGAGATAAAATTATAGTAATTTTAATTTAAGATTTTTTTTTTAAATTTTGCTTCATGATTTAGAATTGTGGAATGTCCCATTCTATGAAAATATAATGATTGTTCTAATGAACTGAGCAAAAGAACCTGACTTAAAATCAGAAAAAACCAAACCAAACCAAACCAAACCAAACCAAACCAAACCAATCCAAATCAAACCAGCCCAACCCAACCCAACCCAACCCAACCCAACCCAACCAAACCAAGCCAAACCAAACCAACAAACCTAAGATGGAGACAGAAAATTGGATTAGTTTTAGAATGCTTCTCTTGCAGGGACTAGTTTATGGTGCCTTAGGTAAGGTTTCTTGTGATTGGCTGATGTGAATTTGCCTGACATTTATTTTTGTTTCTGAAAACTAGTCCATTTCAGAATCCAGTGTAATTTTATGGTACAGAACAGAGATGCTGTTTTAGTTTGACCTGTTCTGCAGGAGCCCAGTGTGAAATGTTAGCTCAAATAGAAGTCTGTAAATCATTAACATCTCATACCTGTTATATCATCATATTAGAGATATTAACATCATTTCTAAATTTAAGTAAGTCCATTGTCTTTCATCATGAAATTAAGTTTTTAAAAGAAAAATTATGTCTTTTTTAATGTCTGGATCTACTGACTTGTTAGATATTTTGTGATATTTCTTAAACATATACTTGTTCAGTTAATGATGAGAAAATACTATAGCCAAAATTGTGTGTGGGCAGTGATGGTGAGGGTGAACGTCTATAAACTCATATTCTATTAAAACTATTCTTATTGCTAGGAATTCTCAAAGCCCCTGGACATTGCACTTGAAGTCAAGAATTTGCAATCCAAATTTCTTCATTAGAAATCAATTCTGCAATTAGGCAGCAGAGTGCTAAAAAATGATCTCATTCAAGGAACTTGTGTTATTTGCTGGACCAGCTACCAATAAATAGCATGCTGATATTTTAACACCAGTGAGAAACTGGAAACAAATGGCCCAAAAGAGTTGGAAAATATATTGTCCCAGAGCAATTAAATGTCTTAAAAGCATGTAAGAGTTTCTTGTGATCAATAGAACTTGATGAGTAGTCTTTGTATGGGGCTCTTCTGGACAATGTGTTAATTTAGCTGTGTACCAGAATCCTCTGAATTCTGAATATAGACAGAGATGATAATGAACATCTCAGGTAAAGTCTACTCTTGGGAATAGGGAGACCACATTCCAGTGGCAGATTGAAACTATAAGGAGCACACCTGCCAGGCAAATCAGAATCCTTGATATTACTAAGATTTTAATGCCAGCTGCTCTCCTGTCAGCCTGCTGAACCAGGAATCTGCACCCTGCCTCCCTTTCTGAAGCAAAATTGTCTGTCTCTGAAAGACTCTACAGAGAAGCTTGCTTTTATTTTCTGAACATATTACTTCTGTGAGTAGCTCTGGCAGTTATCTAGAATCTTCTAGCTCATTATCCTGAATACTGTTCTCTCATCCTAAATAAATTTGTTTCAAATGGAATATAAAATATCTAATGGAACATTGAAATATATTTATACCCGTAATATTTTAATGGAGCTATAAACCGAGTACTCTCCAGGAGGAAAATATTTCTTAAACCCATTTAAAATGATTTCTCCTCCCATTTATGGTTAGCTTATTTTTGTATTTTTAATGATCTTTTGTGATTCAGGAGAGCCCCACTTAGGACAAAATGCAAAGTGCTATTATTTCTCTTTGAAGACTACCCAGCTTTGTCTTCAAACCAATCTTCTATTCTGAGAAAGCCCAATGTGCTTTCCTGGTAGAAGAATTGAATATTTTTTCAGATAGGTTTCATATGTCAAATAGGTAGATATGTGCTATTGTAGCTACTTGTGTTCTTACCCCTGTATCATCACATTTGAACTGTCATAGGAATGATGCTGAGTTATGAAGAAAAATAGTCAAGATACAGTTGGGATTGTGGATTTAACTGAAAAAAAAGGTAATACAGTGAGCTGTATTAAGGTTACTTCTCATTAAACTACAAGGAGCCAATAGGATTGAAATATTGCCACAAGTTATAAGGACAGTGCAGTATAACTGCATCTCATCTCTCTCTTCTGATAGGAGAACTTCAGAGGCTTCTAAGCAATACCAAAATGCCAAATGGTTCCTATTAGCAATTTTGGTGGTAAATGTATATAGCACAGTAGATAATCACTTTTTATACTCTTTGGCTTTGAGGCCTGAGACAGGGGGAACTGGAGAACTCCTTGTATGGTTAACCTCACAGAAACGCTTCTTCTGACTCAACAGCTAGCTCGGTCTCAGGGCAAAGAGGTGAAAAGTGATAGGACCTGAAATAAAGGGGTTGAAATGCAAAGAGAAAACTCAAGCCAAGTTGTGTCCCAATCAAGGCTCCACTTTACTGAGAATCAACCAGGGTTTTTATAGTCACAGGAGAAACTGAAAACAAGTCTCTAGATTATACTACAAAGAAAGTTCAGGTGCCAAAGTCCCCAGGTTCAGAAGATTTTCAAATGGCTGACTGGCTCAGGTGGTGGGCCTGCTCAGGCGGCTTCTTCAAAGACAAACAGTCAACAGAGAGCATCCGTCTTAGCTCCCAGGTCTTAGCCCCCAAGCAGAGACTACCAGAAGTCCGATGACTAAAGTGAAGAGGGAATGTAACAAGCCCGTGAAGAAGTGATCATCAGGAAGCATGGGGCAGTCTCAGAGCCAGCACAGTAGAATATTTCTTACGGTCATGATAAAGTTCTCAGCGTGATTGTAATCGGAATGAGACATGTTGCATCTTTTCCCCGAATCTTACTATTTTGTCCAACAATAAGTTGACTAACCTTTACCTAACCATTATTCCCAAACCCAGACCTGTGGTAACAACCATGGGTCTAACCATACATTTTAAAAACTTCAGGAAGAGAAAAGACAGTGTAGAATTTTTAGGATTGCTTTTCATAGTTTGGGTTCTGTTACCTTGAGAAAAACCTACTGACTGAAAACAACTAAGAGGGGAAAGATTTATTTTATATTACAGTCAGTCATCAAGGAAAGCCAGGGCAAGAGATCAGGGGAGGAACTTGGCAGTAGGAACTTAAGTAGAGACTGTGGAAGAATGTTGCTTACTGGTTTGCTCTTCATGGTTTGATCAACTAATATTCCTTTCTTTCCTTTTTTCTTTCTTTCTCTCTCTCTCTCTCTCTCTCTCTCTCTCTTTCCCTTCCTTCCTTCCTTTCTCTCTCTCTTTCTTTCTTTCTCTCTCTTTCTTTCTTTCTTTCTTTCTTTCTTTCTTTCTTTCTTTCTTCCTTCCTTCCTTCCTTCCTTTCTCTCTCTCTCTCTCTTTCTTTCTCTCTCTCTCTCCCTTCCTTCCTTCCTTCCTTCCTTTCTCTCTTTCTTTCTTTTTCTTTCTTTCTCTCTCTCTTTCTCTCTCTCTCCCTTCCTTCCTTTCTCTCTCTCTCTTTCTCTCTTTCTTTCTTTCTTCATTCCTTTATTTCTTTTTTCTTCTTTAGCATGTCACTTCATGCTTTAGATATGTAGAATAATACTGATTGGAATATAACTATAGATATGTCTCTCTGAGACCCTGCTTTCAGTTTGAGGGTATAACTACAGGTAGAATTATTATATCAGGGAGGAATTCTATGTTAATTTTTATTAGCATTTTGCCATATATTTTGATAATTTTGCCTTCTTCCAAGTCCTCCCAAATCCCCCACACCTCTTTAGAAATCCAATTTTATGTTCTTTCTCTTGCTCCCTCCTCTCTTGTTTCTCACTCTTTAAAAAAAAAAAAAGCAGAAACCACATCCCAATGAAAATCAAAACAAATAGGTGAGAGACCAATAAGACAAAAAATTAAAACAAAAATTAAAGAAACATTCATAAAAATACCATTCAGTTTGTTTTTGTTGGTCAGCTATTCATGGATGTAGTCTGTTATAGAGTATGGTTGTTATACCAGGGAGTGACAGAACACTGATTTCTTGTTGTTAGTGGTTCAGTTACAGATAGTTTCTTGGTTAGTGAGAGGACCACTTGTCTGCTTCCCCCTCTCAATGCCGAATGTGCTCTGTCTTGAACCTGTGTAGGTCTTGGGCATGCTGCCACAGTCTCTGTGAATTCATGTGTGTCTGAATCTGTTTCTGTGGATTTATCTACCACCTCTGCCTCTTCCAATATCTACTTCTTCTGCATAGATCCCCGGTTTGGATTTCTTTGTTAGTTCCCAACTACTGCAAGAAGAAGCTTCCCTGATACAGGATGAGCAAGGCACTGATCTACAGGTGTAGCAAAATGTCATTAGGAGTCATTTTATTGCTATGTTAATTTAGCCAAATAAGAGTAGTGGGTTTTCCCTTAAGCCCATGACCTGTCTAATCTCAGACTTCTTGGTCACTTTTTGCAGTGACAGGTATGGTTTCTATATCATGAAGTAAGCCTTAAATCCAATCAGAAAGTTGTTCCCATAACACTTGTGCCATTATATCACCTGTATATCTGAAGGCAGGTCTCTCTTGGAGGTCACAGGGTTTGTAGCTGGGTGATAGTGATTATTACCTTTCTCTTCCAGTAGTGTGCACAATATAGTACCATGAACCATGAATTAGGAGGGATGATGCTTCTGGTTAACCACTAGGTAGATCGGCTCCTTTTCTTGCATAGCCAAAATTAACCTGCCTAAAGATGACACTGCACACACTGGGCTGGGACCTCTCACGATTAGTAAACAAGAAAATTCCTCACAGAGATGCATGCCCCTGGTACAATCTGATGGAGGCAGTTCCACAAGTATGATCTCCTCTTCTCATGTATGTCCAGGCTTGTGACAATTTGATGAAAACTATGAAATTGCACCCTCATCATCTTTGGCACACAAAAACATCACATTAAATCATACCCTTTTCATTACTGTGTTCAAGATCTCATGTTAATCTCACAAAGTAAAACATGCTCCAATTGTCTTTACATTGTAAACACTTAAAAAAAATCCAAGATCTCTTAAAAAATTTTAGTGTCTCTTAACTATGGGCTTCTGTAAATTCCAAAATAAATTTTATAATTTCTTATTCCATGAGGAAAATAAAACAAGGGATAGCTGTAAATCAGATGAAAGGAAAACCCAAGTCCAACAGTGGAGTCTAAAATTTTTAGTTCAGTCTTTGTCATCTAGGATTCACAGAATCGTATAGAAGGAACCAATTTACTGGAAGATGCTGAGGAGAAGGGCAATCCTGTAGGAGGTCCAGCAGTCTCAACCTGGATCTCTATGATCTCTCAGACACTGGACCACTAACTAGGCAGCATACACCAACTGATATGAGGCCCCCAACACATATACAGCAGAAGACTGCCAGGTCTGGATTCATTCAGAGAAGATACATCTAACCCTCAAGGGACTAGAGACCCCAGGGGATTTAGAGGTCTGGTGGGGTTGGGGGTGGGGACATTCTCTTGGAGACCAGAATGGGGGAGGAGGTATGGGATATGGAACAGTCAGAGAGTGGTCTGGGAGGAGTGTAAAAAACAAATGATTATCAAGCTTCATGTGGTCTGTGAATTGCACCCTGGTCATTTGTAGCTTTTGGGCTAATATCCACTTATCAGTGAGTGAATACCATGTGTGTTCTTTGCGATTGGGTTACCTCACTCAGGATGATATTCTCCAGATCCATCCATTTCCCTAAGAATTTCATAAATTCATTGTTTTTAATAGCTGAGTAGTACTCCATTGTGTAAATGTACCACATTTTCTGTATCCATTCCTCTGTTGAAGGACATCTGTGTTCTTTCCAGCTCCTGACTATTATAAATAAGGCTGCTATGAACATAGTAGAGCATGTGTCCTTATTACATGTTGGAGCATCTTCTGGATATATGGCCAGGAGTGGTATAGCTGGGTTCTCAGGTGATACTATGTCCAATTTTCTGAGAAACCACCAAACTGATTTCCAGAATGGTTGTACCAACCAGCTTGCAATCCCACCAGCAATGAAGGAGTGTTCCTCTTTCTCGACATTCTTGTCAGCATCTGCTGTCACTTGAGTTTTTGATCTTAGCCATTCTGAGTGGTGTGAGGTGGAATCTCAGGGTTGTTTTGATTTGCGTTTCTCTGATGACTAAGGATGTTGAATATTTTTTTTAGGTGCTTCTCAGCTATTCAGTATTCGTCAATTGAGAATTCTTTATTTAGCTCTGTTCCCCATTTTTAATAGGATTATTTCCCCATTTTTATAGGTTGTTTCTCTGGAGTCTAACTTCCTGAGTTCTTTGTATATATTGGATATTAGCCCTCTATCAGATGTAGAATTGGTAAAGATCTTTTCCCAATCTCTTGGTTGCCTTTTTATCCTATTGACACTGTCTTTTGCCTTACAGAAGCTTTGCAATTTTATGAGGTCCCATTTGTCTATTCTTGATGTTACAGGATAAGCCATTGGTGTTCTATTCAGGAATTTTTCCCCTATACCATGTGTTTGAGGCTCTTCCCCACTTTCTCCTCTATAAGTTTCAGTGTATCTGCTTTTATGTGGAGGTCCTTGATCCACTTGGACTTGAGCTTTGTACACGGAGATAAGAATGAGTTGATTTGCATTTTTCTACATGCTGACCACAAGTGTGGGTGCTTCAGTCCTTCTTAGAAGGAGAACAAAATACTCACAGAAGCAAATATGGAGATAAAATTAGAGCAGAGACTGAAGGAAAGGCCACCCAGAGACTGTCCCACCTGGGGATTCATCTCATATACAGTTACCAAACCTAGACACTATTGTGGATACCAAGAAGTACATGCTGAAAGGAGCCTGATACGGCTGTCTCTTGAGAGGCCCTGCCAAAGCCTTAGAAATACAGAGGCAGATGTTGGCAGCCAACCATTGGGCTGAACACTGGGTCCCCAAAGAAGGAACTAGAAAAAGGACTGAAGGAGTTGAAGGGGTTTGTAATCCCATCGGAAGAACAGCAATATCAACCAACCAGACTCTCCAGAGGTCCCAGGGACTAAACCAGCAACCAAAGAGTACACATGGAGGAACCCATGGCTCCAGCTGCATATATAGCAGAGGATGGCCTTTTCAGGCATCAGTGGGAGGGGAAGTCCTTGGTCCTGTGAAGGTTTAATGCCCCAATGTAGGGGAATTCAAGGATGGGGAGTAAGTAGGTGGGTGGGGGAACACCCTCATAGTAGCAGAAGAGGGAGGATGGAATGGGGGTTTGCGGAGGGGAAATTGGGAAAGGGGATAACATTTGAAATGTAAATAATAAAAATATCCAAAAAAAAAAAATACTGTGATCCGAGTCTCTAATCCCACAACTACAACTGCTTCTGGTGGATGAGAAGCAGCGGCCATAGAACTGTAGAAACTCACTTGCCAGTTGGCTTAGAGCATGCTTATGGCAAGAACCACTTGAGAGAATTACCTTAAAAACAAAGTGGAAAGAGAACCAACTCCCTGCGTTTTTCTCAAGCTGTGGCATGAGACTGCACACACACACACACACACACACACACATACACACACACACACACACACTTTAAAAATGCCTTTTATGAAGTACAGTGTGTCAAGGTATTACTAGATTTCTATCCCTTCACTTGCCAAACTTAACTGTAATTAGAAGAGGCTTTGGAACTAGAAAAACCCAGTCCAAGCTTCAACTTTGTAACCCATCAACCAGGCAAACTTGGTGAGTTTCTCTCTATAGGTTGGTTTCTGTGTTTTTCATCAGATTAGTTTGAACTATCAACTTGATGAAACTTAGAATCGCCTGAAAACAGGTCTTTATTGAGTAGTTGCTTTTATGAATTTTGTTTGTGAACATGTATGAGGGATTCTCTTCATTTTATTTTTCAGTCGACACAGTAGGACCTATCCCACTGTTGGTGGCAACATCCCTAGGCAGGTTTATTGGGCTGTATAAGAAAGGTAGCTAATCTTGAGCCTGTGAGTAAGTCAGCAAGCATTGTTCCTCCATGATTCCTGCTCTGACATCCCCCAAGAATGGATTGCAACTTGGAAGTGTAGGCTAAGTAAAACTCTTTACTCCTTTCCCCAAAAGACTATTTTCTTCTTTTTCTTCCTTGCCTTGCTTGTGAAATAATACTTCAGTCTGTTCTTGTTCCTAGTAGGAACAGTAGGAGCTCTCTGACTACTTTCTTTTAACCTCTCCAACTATGCTAATCAGTGACCTCCATTCTCTTGCAAAATAATAATGATCAACATGCCTAATCCATTAAATATTGGGAAAAGTCTATTGTAATACCCACATTTCAGTTGTCTCCTAAATGCATCTCAACTATGTATTTCCCAACCAGTTCATATTTTGTTTATAATTTTAATGATCTAAATTAATTTAGCACACCATTGAAACACCTCAAGAGTCAACACCTATACTAGTTGTGTGTTTTAAAATGGTGCATTTGCAATAAGTCTCAGCTTCCCTCACATCTGAAGTTGTTGAAATAAAGGTTGGCAAGGCAGTGTAAAAAATTGACATTTAAAAATCTGTAAATCTGAACTCTCATAGCTTCTCAAGTGTCTTATATTCTTGTTCTACTTTACTGATAGCAAAACATTGAAGCATGAAGAATGCATTATGGATGTATTATGCAAAAATATAGCTTTATTTGGCAGACTTATTTTAAAAAGAGGCCAGGTTGACTTACCACCAAAGATGGGGGATAAATATAAATGTATATGTCTTAAATGATATAGAGCATTCAGCATATATATCATTTTAAACTATCCAGCATTTCAAGTATACCAGAGTAAAGCTAAATCTGTCTCTTTTTTTTAAAAAATGTTTCAGGGTAGAACCACACATCAGTGAGTTTATACCTGAATCATCAGTAAACATTTTCTCATATAGCTTTTTACTAATTTTCTAAACTGAGACTCTGTTTCAACAGTTTGCAGCAGAATAGAGTCCTGTCATGCTTGCCTATTCTCTCTTCAGAGAATTTAGAATTCTATTGCACTTTGTGACTCAATTACCTCATTGCAAATCCTTTCCCTCTGATCCAAAAGCCTATCTTACTAGTTGTGAGACAGTAAGAGTAAATATGAGCTTTTGAGGTGATATCTGTGTTAGGTTCCAGGAGAATAATAATCCAGATAACAAGAAGTGCAAGCCAACCCTCCTCCGGGAGACTACTGTCTCCTTCCAGCTGATGGTACAGTGCTTTGGAATAATTAAAATAGACAATTTGACCATAATGCATTTCTCTTGTTAATTATCATGCCATTAACCCCAGTATCAACATGTAATATGTCTCAAACAAAGCAGAGATAAGAGCAAATTTCAAGCACATATTTAATTTATCTCTAACCTTTGACCTATTTTTAAAACATTCCAAAGAGTCTGTTGAGGCTACAAATGTACACTCCCCATGCTCAAGTAATAAAAAATGAATCCAAATGTTAGCAACTAGGAGGACACTAAATGAAAGGACCAACTGGTCACTGAGCTAAGCTTGACTGGATTAATATGCTTCTTCTGACCTATTTCTTACAGCTATTAGTGTTCTCTAATGGGAATGTGGGGATGCTGGTAGAAAGTGTGTGTGCGTGTGTGTGTGTGTGTGTGTGTGTGTGTGTGTGTGTGTGTGTGAAAGAGAGAGAGAGAGAGAGAGAGAGAGAGACAGAGAGACAGAGAGACAGAGAGACAGAGAGACAGAGAGACAGAGACAGAGAGACAGAGAGAGAGAGTGAACATGAACAGAGAACATGAATTTTCCTCGGATATCAAGGACTGTTTAAAAACTCAAAGTAAATATAAAGCCCTAGATTCTCCCAGTGTTTCCGTTTCAATGTAGGGGACAGCAGATCCTGCAGTGGTGACAATTTTAACTACATATTCAAATTGTCTGGGGATTTTTGAAAGCGTTTGTACTAATGAACCTTTAAAACATTAAGGTTCACGAAAGAAGTTGAATACAAAAGAGTCCTGTGGTTTCATTCCATGTATATGAACATTAGAAAACCCTTAGAGACAGTAAGTAATGAGTAGTTGCCAGGAATGAAATGGGGAGGGGCTGGAGAGTAGGACTGGTCTAGAGTATGAAATGAACTAGGTTCAGCGATGATTCGTGTGAAGATTTGTGAACATTGCTAAATGAACCCTACACGATTTAACACAGTGGCTTAAAATTAAAATTAAAATGGTCATGATTAGGGTGCGTCAGACTAATTGTTCTTGAGCCTCTAGTGCAGAGATGTGGGTCCTGCCTGTTCTCCCTCACTAACCTATGGTTTCACAATGCAGAGCTAGGATGCCAGAGAAGGTGGAAGAGAAACACTCACTACCCCTTACTTCCAAGTGTTACTCTTGATTGTCTTGGTTGTCTAGAAAGTGGGTAATGGCAACTTTAAATAGTGAAAGAATTCAGTACATTGACTTCATGTCTCAGTGTGTCTCCCTCCCTATGGCTTGATCTGGCACAATTATGTGTCATCCTGTCCTCTTACTCATCCCCCAGCTGTACGGGAGCATTTGTACTCTTCACACTGCCCTCCTGTATACACAGGGTTTCCATTTAAATAGTAACAGTGGCCTTGAACAGCTGCAATTTTTCACTACAGATCTTTTGGGCTCTATCTTTATGCAGTTTGAACACTTCTACTCTACTGCTTTTTAAAATAATTTAATTTTTTTAATTTGACTTTCTCAGCACTGTGTTAAATATCTTTCTATATAAGACAGAGATAGAATGGATTTCTGCCCTCCCCTAAGCCTCCACATAAAATAACTCGTCAGAAACAAACACAATAAGTGTTAAACCAAATCAAGTTTATTACTTTACTAATTTAAGTATACTAAACTAAGAAGGAAAAATAATATATTCAGGGTGGAATGCATAGTGCTGAATATAGTGATTTATGATTTTAAAAGATAAGACTAAGAAAATATCTTAGAAATATTTAAAAGGATGGAGATAACAATGGGAAAATAAACCAAAGAGCATGACAACAGTCATCACTCCTCCTATGGTCAGTCATCACTCCATCCTCCTATGGTCAGTTATCACCCCATTCTCCTATGGTCAGTTATCACTCCACCCTCCTATGGTCAGTCATCACTCCATCCTCCTGTGGTCAGTCATCACCCCATCCTCCTATGGTCAGTCATCACCCCATCCTCCTATGGTCAGTCATCACCCCATCCTCCTATGGTCAGTCATCACTCCATCCTCCTATGGCCAGTCATCACTCTATCCTCCTATGGTCAGTCATCACCCCATCTTCATATGGTCAGCCATCACTCCATCCTCCTATGGTCAGTCATCACTCCATCCTCCTATGGTCAGTCATCACTCCATCCTCCTATGGTCAGTCATCACTCCATACTCCTATGGGCAGTCATCACTCCATCCTTTATGGTCAGTCATCACTCCATCCTCCTATGGTCAGTCATCACCCCATCCTCCTATGGTCAGTCAACACTCCATCCTCCTATGGTCAGTCATCACTCCATCCTCTTATGGTCAGTCATCACTCCATCCTCCTATGGTCAGTCAACACTCCATCCTCCTATGGCCAGTTATCACTCCATCCTTCTATGGACTAGGGTTTCCCTGGAAACAAGGGTAGGAGGAAGGCTGCTGTGGATGCAGGACAAATGTATAGTGCGGAGGTTCCTGCAAGCATCATGGCTGGCAAGAAAATGATTTGGGAGAGCTAAGAAGGAAACTAGGTTCAGCATGATGGAGCAGGTGCTGCTTCAAACTTTTGGACTCTGACTCCAAGTGGTTTTTTTTCTCCTCTTCCCCCTTCTCCTCATCTTCTTTACATATTTAAACACATTAACAATTTGGAAAAATTATGACAATTATCACACCAAAGCTTAAGGCATGGCTACTTGGAAACACCCTTGCAAAGAACATATCTTTTGCAAAGCAGTATGACCTCTTCCACAAGAACAGGTCCTATTGACCGAGAAACAAACCTCTGCAGAATTTGGGAGGGCTGGCTTCACTGAATCACCAGGTCATCCAGCCTTCTGGGTGAACAGGTGTAAGTTTCTTCTGTTGAGGAAAAAGTCCGCATGCTTAATGATTTTTCTAGTCTTATGTGTAAGCATGTGGACCACAGACCTGTACAGTAAAAATCAGGGGCTTGGGAACACAAATGGAAAATGATAAAAGGCTATGTGGTTATGAACTATGCCTTGATTATTTTCAGAAGATTTAAAGCTAAGATGAAAACATCAGATACTATACTTCAAGGGAGAGAAGCCCAGGTCAAGTGTCCATTCTTTGCGGACATAGGAGAGTCCTGAGTTCTGATAAGGGCGGGGCCTGAAGGGCTGTTTGCCAGATCAAATTGCAGTTGTTCATATATCTGGTTTCTTTTGGAACATCATATCCTTGGCTGCTGGTGCCCTGCATTCTCTCTGCTCCTCACAGACCAGAATCAGCCAGTCCTGGGAACTTAACTGCCCCAGAATTCATTGCAATAAATGCTATTATATTTCTGTTGTGGTTGTTTTGTTTGTTTGCTTTGTGTGGGTGAGTGAGCATATGTAGGTGTGTGTGTGTGTTTGTGTGTGTATACTACTTTTTTCTTATTTTGGTTTTGTGTTTCAATTCAAAATGACATTTTTTTTTATTTGAACTATCCGTACATCTTCAAGGAGTAGAATGTAACAACTCAGTGCATATGTACAATGTATAATATATTAGCAATATATTCTTCTAGCTCATCAAATGTTAATCAATTTTAGGAGTTCAAAATGTTCATATTCCAAGTATTAGAGTGAAATGTATCATACATTATTGTGCTGCAGAAAACAGCGATTCCTGACTTTTTTTTGTTGTCTCTTATCTAACATTCTTTCTTCTTTGCTTTACCTGTCTTCGTAATAACTTCTCAACTGTGTTCTTTGTTTCTGTGATACGATGTTTTAGTTTCCACATAGGAATGGAAATATTTATCTTTCTCTGTCTGGCTTACTTTACTAATCAAAATGAGCTTCAAGTCCATTCACGTTCTCATAAAGGACAGAGTCTGTTTTTTTGTTTTGTTTTGTTTTATAGTAGCTGAGTAGGTTTCCACGGGGTCTGTGCTCTGGGTCTTCTCCGCCCATTTGCAGTTAATGAGCCTGGGGTGGTTTTCATTTCTTGGTTATTTGTGAACAATGATTTGATACACATGGGAGTGTAGATGTCTTTTTGACAAACAGACTTCATTTCCTTTGGAAATATACCCAGAAATTGGCTTGCTGGGTCACATGGTAGTTCTGTGTTCAGTTTCAAATGAATCTTCACATTATTCTCTATTACCATCATATGTTATCTTTTGTCCACTTGATAATGGCCAATCTTAGTTGAGCAAAATGATGTCTCATTGTAGCTTTGATTTGCATTTCCCCAATGATTTTTTACGGTAAAATTGTTTTTCGTACATGTGATATGTATTTGCCTATCCTCTTTGTGACAATCTATTTAGGGCTATATGACTTTTTAAAAGAAACCACTTATTTGCTGTTGTGGAGTTTTCATAGTTGCGTGTGTATGGCAGACACTAACCACCTGTCTGATATATAGTTTGCAACTGTCCTCCTGCTCTGTTGGTTCATCTTTACTCTGATCCTTGCTTCCTTTACATTGTAGCAACATCTAGGTTAATTTTAAAATGGTATTTGTTTTTTTTTTTTATGCTGTGATTACTAAAGGATTTTAGAATTTTTTTTTTTATATCAAACAGAGAACTAATTTTCTTTTTTTCCTTAGTTTGGCTTTTTGAGGTATTTTAAGTGGCTGTATATGAAGTTAATTGTTTGCTTTTATTCTAGTTCTATAAAGAATACCCTTGGTATTGTAGGGAATATTTGTACTCAATATATGTAGATAATGCTGGGCCACAATTTACCAACACTGATTCTTCCAATGTGTATATACAAATGTTTTTATTGATATATTCTTTTCTTGGACTAATTTCATCCCTTGTAAATAATATGGCTACGAATTCATGCTTATAATACTAATAACAACAAAACTAGCTTTGTCATTTCAGAGAAATATTCAAAGTTTTAGTAGAATGAGTAGTATTTTACATATATTTTGAACTGGCAGTATCCTACACATTATAGATGACATATAAATGTAGTTTTGGATGTGCATATGCATAATTAAATTAAGGTAATAAAGTCATAAACAGTTTTACAAAGTAAACGTAATTAGTTAAATGTAGAGTAATTGACAAAATTTTATGCAAAAAGATAGAGTGTTGGGAAGGGTAAGTGATTTTTTGTTATATTCTCTATTCCTTAAATTTTAACATAGTATATATAAACTACTTCTAATATTTAAAAATAAAAAAAAATTAAAAACATAGGGTTACCAAGAGCCAAATTTTCATCACCTGGTTGTGAATAGCAATATATATTCTTTCTTCACTGTATATTTGTCTAAGCCCCCAATTTTCTGTGGGAGAGGGTCAGATTATAAAGTAGGTCAACTTTCTTAGATACTCAGTAAGATTTTATCTTTCTTACTCAACAAAATGTATTTTTTTTAAATCGTCACATCACAGGGAAGTGGAATCCAGGCGCTCGTGTGTATTACAACCCTATGAATGCTCTTTCTCCAGACAACCCAACACCTTCAAGTCAGAAGGTCTCGGTAGCTACTGCACTCCACTACACCTTTTGGGACAAGATACAGTACATTGTTTCAGTTGTATTTGGGTTGGAAACCTTGGCCTATCTAGTCAGCCATCTAATGACAGCTCCTAGCTGTGACAATGTCTATTTCACTTTCCTCCCAGCTGTGCAGAAGCACCAGGGGGAGGAGACTAGTGGGCAATCAGAATCAAAAAGTGATTGAAAAGTCAAGGGAGACTCAACAACAATAGAGTTGAGCTGAGAGCTCTGGCTCCTCAGTGTGGTCTCAGTGTCTCACTTGCACTCCTAACTTACATCTTAGGGTATAGTCTGGGAGGGAATCAAATGAATGGCAACAACATGCAACAAGAAGGCATCTGCTGCTATGTTTTGTCTGTGTTGGATTTTTTTCTTTTTTTTTTCAGAAGCAGTAATGCCCAGGCTGAGGCCTTTTTCTCTTGATTTTCCTCTGATTAGATGATCATATAATTTACCACGAAAACAGATACTTCTCATAATAAGACTTAGAAGGCAGGATATTGGTGGTATAATGCTGAGCATAATTCCATTACAAGAGATAGAGTAATAAAGGAAAAAAAACTCATTAGTACAACCCAGGACTATTTTGAGAGACTGTAATGTTGACACTACACTTATGCCAATTTATTTTCTTATACTATGTGCATGTGTGCTCTGACTTCGTAGCTCCTGCCAATCATCTTCCTTCGGATGTAGCTCATTCTTAGACTGATAACTTCAGAACACACTTTTCATCAAGGTTCTAGGACTTGCCACCCTGTTGCTCCTCCTCTGCTCCTAGAAACTTTAGAATACTCCCGACCCTGAAAAGATCAAATTCAAACCTTAGGTAAAAATCTCTCTATTCTCAGTAAGTTTGCAAAATGCCATTGAGAACTTGAACATAGAAGGGCATTGTAGTTTTTAAAGAAAATTATTCCCAGCTCTTATTTTACATTCCTCTTTACACTTAAAGTTGTCACATGCTTCAATATTCTTTGCATAAGATTAAATGTAATTTATTCCAATTAAAATGTACATGTGCCACATTTAGAATGGTAGGAGGTACAGCCTATCATAGGCAGACAGAAATAAGCCTGCTGGAAACTGTGTTATATAAGTAGTCCTGCCAACTTTGTTTATGTAAGTAGAATACATCTAATTCACATAGATATACACATATGTGATATACATTTCAAATAGTTATTCAGGGCAAATCAGGCACTGAATACAATATATCATCAAAATAAAATATATAATACAATATAGGGTCAAACTAGTCTATGCAAGAACTCTATGCACGTTTTCTATCGATTTAAATGTGCTTTATGTTTCTATGAATATTGAACATTTTTATTCCTTTCAGTTCTCTTTTCTGCTCTATTTTTTGGCTGTCATTCGTCTATGAGTCCTGAACTCAGTTTTGATCATTTTGTGCTATTGCCTACTTCTTGTTACTATGCTGAAACTGTAGCAGTACCACAGGCTTCATTTCTCTGTTTTTTAAAGTATTTGTCGACTTCAGTCTTTAGCAAAGTGATAACCAGGGTTTTTTCCTTCAGTGTGACATGTAAAATAAGCTTTATGAGAGGGCCCAGGCAGTAACAAAAGTTAGTACAGGAAACCCAGAACAAGCCAGAAGAAACTCAATTCTATTTTCTCTATGTGTTCAGCTATGGGCAATGAGATATTTAGTAATCATACTGTAAATAACCCCCAATCACAACACGCATACACCATTTTACCAGGACTCCTCAAGTGAATTAATCAGTTCAGCTATGAGCCTTGCTTTCAAGGTATGGGAATTCAGGATTCAAGGTGTTCTCACTGAAGAATTCCAGTTAGAACTATTGGCTAAGCATTAGAACCATTAGCTATACTAGAACCACCAGAGTATATGCACCTGTTTCTGAAGTCCTTGTTTTGCCTGATCATCCTATGAGTCTTTAAAGAAGATTTTTTTTTTTTTATCTTATGTGGATGAATGCTTGGCTCACACATATGTTTACACATTGCATGCACGCGTGTGGTGTGTGTTCAAATTTAAACCACTTTATGAAAGGGGCTTAAAGAAAAGAATAATAATAAGAACAATATGAATAAGAATAAGAAGAGGAGAAAGAAAAGGAGGAAAAGCAAGAGGAGGAAGAAAAAGGAGAGGAGGAGGAGGAGGAAGAGAAGGAGGAGGAGGAGGAGGAAAAGGAGGAGAAACATTTGCCTGGATGGTCTGCAAAGTATAGTTCCTGGGCAAACTATATTGTTAACCAGGAACCCATTATGACCAGCAGTTCTGGACTCCAGCAAACTTGAATGAGGCCTCTAGGTGTGTCTAATTCAATATTCATGTCAATGTTTCAGAACCTTAGACTAGCTAATCATAGTAGTTATCAATTTATGTATAATCTTATTGCCTCTCCTAGATAACAATGGCACATCATCCAAGGATAATTGAAAACAAGGGCTCCAATAAATTGCATGTTGGTAAATTTGTATGACCAGTATTGGCGTTTAGGTAGTTTTAACCATTGTATCTACAAACATTCTTAGCATCTCAGAACCTAGGGCAAAGTTCCAAAATCAGGGCAGAGTTCAGCTGTAGTGAATAAGTGGACAAACTGTCGTGCCCATGTATCTTCTTTTAAGAACTAAAACCAACAACAAAAATAGCAGAAAAAATAAATAAATTTTCAACCTCAAAGCATAACTCTTAAAAATCTTTATATCTCCTTTCATAAGAAAATGGTGTAAAGGGACAGTGATATATATATAATATCTTGATTGTGCTCTCAATGGCACTGACAATTTAGCATCTAATTGATGTTTATTGATAGCTGTTTTCCTGCAATGGATATTAAAATTCATCAGCATGCAGTCAACATGTTAATTTGTCTTTTACAAATTAACAAACTGCTGTCACAGAAGAAGAGATTGATTTACTGGCTTGAGCACCTGGTCTCTAAGTCACAGGGCCTCCCAAGAAGTTTGTATTTTACTGATGGAGACAGGCAGCATAGATAAATAACCAAATTTGATAGCCTTTTGGATTATATAAGAATGGTAAAGAAAGGAAATAGAAAGTGTAGGAGTTCATTTGGCATATGTGAAGCACAGAAAAAAAAAAGACCAAAGTTGTTGGGGCCTTGTTATAAGATGCAGGATTACAGCTTTGGTTAGAAGTCTGCAAAAATCCGGGAATCCAGCAACCAGGAGCTGGCTCTGACCTAGATTATTCTGATCCTCAGTTTGAATACTGGGATGTAAGCATCCTTGCATGAACTAGTGTCAAAGCAGGTAAGGTAGATAGTTGGCTAATATAATAAAATAAGTAGGAGAATAGGTATATCATGATACCTGCACTGCCGAGAAAATGTATGGATTTAGGAGATAAATGAAAAGGGACAAAGGTTACCAATGGGTTTGTTGTGGGGTGAAAGAAATGAAACAGATATTTAAGGTTAATTCCATAATTTAGAACAGTGAGTGGACAATCAGGCTCAAGTTAGAGGAAGAAATAGATACATGCCGAAGTGAAATCCATAGTGTACTTGGTATACTTAGAAAGTATACCCTGAGACACCAGTGGCTCTAGGACAGGAGAGGGTCTGATCCTGCGCCCTGTTTCTTTCCTTGTCTAAAAGGCAGAGGAACACATGCTTTCTGTTGACTCACAGGTTATATAGATTCTGGTCCTGGCATTGCCATCTACTTGGCTTAAGACAATAAAACAGCCCTAACATTATCAATCAACATTGTGAAATTTTGGGGCGGATGACTGATCATCAATTTTTTTCAGTTCTAAATGATTGCCTTTTCTTTGAAAAAGGAAAACGGAAATAAAGTACTTGATATACTGTTTCCCTATTTTCAATTCATGAAACATGTATAAAACTTCAGGAAAATTATAGGTAATTACAACTTGAGGATCTGAATACTAGCAAGATAATAGTGCAGTCTTTCATACACGGGTGTAATAGAACCAAGTGAAATCGAACCAAGTGAAATCGAACCCAGCTCCCATTGAGCAGCTGCATGAACCCAGAGAAGTTATTTAACATTCTTAGATCCTTTCTGCTTACCTTACTGTTTCATCATTTCTTTGTAGGGGTTTCTTAATATTATTTAGACTTCTATGTTTAAGTAGAGTACAAAGTATATTGCATAGCACCTGATCAGTAGAACTTGTGAAATAAATGAAATAAATTAGCTTTTCTTTTCTGTGTGAACTGAACTATGGCCAAATTTTCCAATTCTTTTGTCTCAGTCTCCAAAATAGTGATACTGCAGGAGTACCCACACTCAGCTACATATTAGCTTTTGTGTTTAAAGGTACTGTGTAAGATATTAAAACTTTGAAGACAACAACTCTCATGAAATTTTGAATACCTTCCTTATCTTAAATTTATGAGATCTGTTCTGTGAACAGCATTTCTGCAAGCAGAGAATTTGAGTTGGGAGTTGCTGAAGCTCACTTGAGGTGGTCTCCTTTGCCGGAGATTGTGTCCACAGTGCAATTGTCACACCTTAAATAATTCTTTACACTCTGAATATCCACTATAGTCTTTATAAGGCAGCGTTATAAACGAGGAAGGATCAGGAACACTGGTTTAATAGAACAAAGCTCTTGATCTTTGTTGGCATGTCCTTTCCCCAAGGAGCAATGCACTTTAATTGTTTAAACATTTATTATTTTACCCTTGCTAACTGGATGGCAGTATTGCACAGTCTTCCTATAGGAATGCAAGATTCATTCCTCAAGGATAACAGACATGG
>NW_022196895.1:27099263-27138367 GCF_008632895.1 Mastomys coucha | reverse complement strand
AAAAACTTTTGCTTTTCAAACTCAAAAAAAATCTTTGTACTGGTGGTTGGGAGGTCAGAAGGGAAAGTATTTTTAGGCAAATGAAGTCTTTCAGAGCGCCTCAAATCATCCCGTCTTGACAGTTCCTCTCCTGATTCTGTGTACCGCCAGTCTATTTTCTCCCATGACAGGAGCTCTTGGCTCTGGTTGTGCAAATCTGCTTAGAATGATGTATGCTATTTGCTCTCTTCTTTTTTGCTTCTTAAAATTTTCAGACTGGCTCTGCCTTCCCACATCTAAGATCAAATTATTTCCCTTTCTCCATTAAAAGTTGCTTAACTCTCTCTTTAGAAGAGTGTGGATAATCCAAATATGCAATAGCAGCCCCAGTGTTGAGTTTGACAGAATGGACATAATTTCCAAGACATAAACTAGATCTATCAAGACCTTAGTTTATAGTATCTGGGCAGTTAACATTTAAAGCCATGCACAACAGTGGGACTGTGTGCACTAAAACAAAGAACACTGTGGCTCCAAAAGCCAGGAAATGTTCTAGCATGCTGTTGTGACATGTACACTAGAATTACAATCAAGAAAAATTAAGAGCATATTCTATCTTCCCATTCAACAACTATATGGCTTTTGTCAAAATACTGAATGTCTCTGAGCTAGAATTTTCCTAATTTACTAAATGGACTCTTGTACTATTAGTATTAATAGTTAAAAAAAAACAGAACTCATGAGAAATGATGCAAGTTGTTATATATGTTATAGAAATATAATTATTCTATTAACAAATATTTGTAGAGAATGTATTAAGTGTTAAGTGTGGAAATCTGCCGTATTCCATTAATTATGTTGATAAAAACTAGTAGCTGAGCTGGTAGGCTGGTAGCCACAGAACAGGCACACACATGGACTCTATAATGGATAATGAGAGATATGTGTGAGTCAGCTTCACAGTGTTTCATATTATGCACATACACAAGATTGAAACTTTTGAGATGGCACTCCTCTGGAAACTATACATGAACTGTGAACTACATCATTTAAACTAAGCCTTGAGGAATGAAAAGAAAACCACCAGCTGCAGGAGAGAATTTCACAAACGAATGAGTGCGTAGGGCATGAAAATGGGTCTTTCCAAAACCTTTGTTATTTAGCTTCAGTTACAACATGGGAAGATACCTTAAAATACTAGCCCTGGCTTCCCAGAGGGCTAGTCTCTGTGGTTTATACCTCTAAGACCTTAGTCCTAGTAGATAAATAGGAGGATGATCAGATTAATTCAAATTACCATGAAATGGTTAGCAAATAATCCTGGCTAGACATCATCCTAAAACTATTATAGTTGTAAAAACTTAGAGAAGAAAGTAGAATGGCTTATTTTGTTTGACACAATGTGATGGACTGAGAGACGTGGGTGGAGATGTTGTCCTCTGGTTCAGTGCTCTTTGCTCTACTATGTTTGCCCTAGTTTTATCATTTGCTTTGGGAACTGAGTACAGATGGCACTGCAGCCAGTTTTGTGATGCTGCTTTATACAGATTGTTGTACTAGTATGAAAGGGCAAGTGTTTGGAATTAATTTCAAATATAACTAAAAGATTTAAACATAAAAATGTTTTATTTTAGCATTTAGTATCAGATTAAGTGAAACACCACTGTTAAACATATGAAGTAAAATAATTCTCCCTGCATTAACATTATATCTGGCTTTAAACTCATTTGTAACTTTCAGTTGAAGAAGGGATGGTAGAAGGGGTAGATCCAAATTGCAAAGTCCACAGCCCATTCATGACAATCAAGGCTATTCGCTGTCTCTTAGGCTAAGTAGAAGATCCAATGGGGAAGCAGTGGTAAAGATATACTGGGTTTTACTATGTCCGCATGGTCTTGGAAGGGCTTTATGGGTGGTCTTCCAAGAGAATCAGTTGTGGTGATGCAACTGGTTGCCATAGTAATGTTGTAGGTTAGGTGTATTTATTAACACCATTGCATTGATGTAAAATCAGAGTCCTGCAGAGTTCAGTGGCAGAGACTGAATCTTCAGCCAGGCAGACTAGGGTCTGAGTACCATGTTTAAAGCCCCTCTTGCTGGTGTAATTATGCAAAAAGTTTTTATTTTTACTTAATGTATTATTTTTGAGATTATGATATAAATATATTCTCCTTTTCCTTTCCTCCCTACAAACATTTCCATATACCTGTCTTTTTCTTTCAAATTCATGTTTTTGACTTTCATTAACCATTGTGTGTGTCTGTGTGCTCAGATCTATTTCTGTAGACATAAATGCAATCTGTCAGTTTGTGTAATGGTTCTTGTATGTGTATTCACTGGGCTGACTACTTGGTATTAGATAAAGTTCTAATACCTATAAGTCATGTTTCCTTATGTACTGAATAATTATATTTTAAAGTTTCTCTTAAACTGTTTTATTTAATCCCTTTCAATCAAATAAGTAGTCTATCATGTACATTATGACTACTATTCTATAGAAATATGTCAGTAGGTCTGGTTTGGGTTTCCTCCTAAAATAGCAATGGAATAGTTTATATATTAAATCATTTTTTAAACTAAAACTAAACATTTATAATGTTGAAGTAGGAAGTTTGATATTTGAGAAGCAAAATCATGTCTTAAACAATGATTGAAAGTTTAAACTTTTTTCTTTTGTTTAAAAATGGATGATAAAAGATGTCATATCCAAATACATATCCACTGAATTCTGAAAGTTAAGTGAGAATACTTATTTTACATTTTATTTTGTAGTGTTTGAACTCAGTGCATTCACCTTTTGGGGTACCAATCTAGTTAACATCATGAAAGCAGAAGAGAGAGGAGAAGTTTATTATGTGTGGAAAGTAGTGACTTCCAAAGCACTATGACGCCTGGTACTTTTTTTTTCTTAGCAAGAAGCTTTTATAAAACATCCTTTTTCTAGGATTTATTTATTTTTTGTTTTATGCATATTGGTGTTCCTTCTTTTTCTCATTAATTAATTTATTTGTTCCTTTTAGATTTCAATTGCTGCCCCCTCCCAGTCCCCCTCCCAGAGTTCCTCCCTCCTCCCCTTCTCATTTGAGAGGGTGAGGGCCCCCTGAGTCCCACTCCTCCTTGGTGCTTCAAGTCTCAGCATCCCAGTTAGGGAACAGATTCCACAGATAGGCAATACTCAGAGTCCCAGCTCCAGTTGTTGGGGGACCCACCTGCACATCAGCTGCTTGTGTGCCAGGGGCCTCCATCTAGCCTGTGTATGCTCTTTGGTTGGTGGTTCAGTCTCTGAGCGGCCTTAAGGGTTCAGGTTAGTTGACTCTGTTGGTCTTCCTGTGGAGTTCCTTATCTCTTCAGGGACTTCAATCCTTCCCCTAACCCGTCAATAAGAGTCCTTTAAATTCATCCAATGTTTGGCTGTGGGTCTCTGCATCTGTTTCAGTCAGCTGCTGGGTAGAACCGCTCAGAGGACAGATATGCTAGGCTCCTTTTCTGTAAAGATAACAGAGTATCATTAATAATGTCAGGGACTGGGTCTCACATTGTGCTGGTGTTTGGTTAGCTTTTGGGTCAAAAGTTTTGTGTGTGGATTAGTGTCCTTATCCTGGCATTCTGCCTTCTTGAGTTGATGTGTGAGGGTGTCAGCTCCCCTGGAACTGGAGTTATAGACACTAATAAACACTTGGGAGTTGCCACAAGGGTGCTGGAAATTGAACTGGAGTCCGTTGGTAAAACAGCCAGTACTCTTAACTACTGAGCCATCTCTCTAGTCCTGCAAGGTTCTTTTCCTGCAAGTTAATGTATGTATGTTGACATAAAGAGGCAGACATTCTTGAGTATGCTTTCTGAAAATATGCTTCTTTATGCACTGTACGGTCAAAATTGGTAGAGAAGATCACCGATGGGTCAGATAATGTAACATTATAAGGAGATTATAGTGAGCGCATTTAGGCCATCTAGAAGAGGGTCTGCATGGTGTTGCCTGGTTTGCACAGCTTAAGGTCCAATCCTTTCCTTGTGTAGTTCATTTGTTTGCTTGTTTTTGAGAGACTCAACTTGAAGGCATATTAGCTGTAATCCACACAACCCCCAATGCTCAAACTAGAGATCCCATAAACCCATGTCTAGGAGTTATCAATTTTATACTTCCATTCATAGATTGGAATTTTAGAAACTCAGATTTTTTGTCTGGCTGCAAATCTCTGAAACATGCATTTGTGTCACCAGGAGGTTTTTGATAGAGCCTTTTGTTGTTGTTTTGATTTTTGTTTTTCCTTCTGTTTGCTTCTTATTTATTTATTTTTGTATATGTGTATGTGTGTGCATGTGACAGTGTATGTTGCGGTGGGGCATATGGGTGTGTACTTGTGTAATATATAGGTCTGTTCATGTTAGCACACACACATCATGATAAGCATGTGAAGGTTAGTGTACAATGCCACCCCTCCCCCAGTCCAGCTTCTTTTTTTGTTTTTTGTTTTCTCATTAAGTATCTTCAGTCATAGCCCATATATTATATTTTTTCTTATTTATAACATAAATATTAATCATTTATTTAATCAAAATTTCTTCTCTGCTGTATCCCCATGTGAATTATACTCCTTACCTAGTAGAGGGATACTTGAACAATCTACTTTTTATCTGTGACTGCCTTGTAATGACTTTTCCTCCTATCATCCTATGCTCAGTCTGAGCCAGTGAACTCACATTGTCTTGTTCCCATCTTGTTGTTTCACATAATCAGAGCCAATTCTTTTCCTTTTTATGGTTTTATCTATTTTCTATTACAAATATTTACATTGTACTAAGTTTTGAGTTCTTTGTTCTGCTAGGTTTCTAGAGCGAAGGGAAACTGTGTTCAGGAAGAATTGTATGAGACAGGAATCTATTTTCAATAAAAGGATAAAAGTCCTTCTAATAAGCAACAGTGTCACCTGGCCAGACCTCCTGGAGCTCCTCGGGACTGGACACCAACCAAAGAATACACATGGAGTCACCCATGGCTCTGGCTGCATATAACAGAGGATGGCCTTATTGGACATTAGTGGGAGGAGTGGCCCTTAGGCCTGAGGGGCTTCAATGCCCCAGTGAAGGGGAATATCAGGGCAGGGAGATAGGAATGTGTGGGTGGGTGGGGGAGCACCCTTATAGAGGCAGGATGGGATAGGGGGTTTCTCAAGGGGAGATCTGGAAAGGGGAAAACATTTGAAACGCAAATAAAGAAAATATCCAATATAAATATTATTTTCTCCAATACAGTTTGATCTACATTTCTTGAAAGTCTGTGGTAGCTCTCTGAATCCATGTCTTACTTACAGTCTTTTACAGTCAGTTTAGAGCTGAGGAAAATAGATTCAGCTTTGAGATACTGAAGACCAAGAAGTTTGCAGTTAGGGGCAGCTTCCCCAGCCCTGCAGAGGAGTCATTGCTCGGCAGAGTGCACTTTCTGCTTTGCTTCTGTCCAACTTGCTTCTCAATCTATGTTCTGCTTCATTTCAGAGTTTCAAGTAACATAAACATTAGTTGTAGAATAGCTAACAAGAGAGTAATTTGCACATGAGGACACATTTCCCCCACCCCCATGGGAATTTGTAAACCAAATCTGTAGCCAGATAATTCATTATGCAAAACTAAATTAATTTTTTAGTTTTTGATACGTTTCTTAGGCTGGAAAAAACCGAGAAAGTGAAAATGTTTAAGGAGTACTGCGAGCAGGGCAGGAGAGATAGCTTTCCCCAGGAATGAACTCCCTAACTGCTAACCAACACCAAGTGGTCAGCCCTGAAATCATATGCATACAATTAGCACCAAACAGACTGACCAGCTTGCATTTATATGTTCAGGTCTCTCTCTCTCTCTCTCTCTCTCTCTCTCTCTCTCTCTCTCTCTCTCTGTATGTGTAACAATAACAGTTAAAAACATCATGATTTTGAGAGGGATCAAGGAGTGGGGGATACATGAGAGAGATTGGAGGGTGAAACAAGGGAGAAATGATATAATTTTATTTTAACTATCAAAATATTTAAAAAGAAAGAAATAAGGAAGAAGGAGGAGAAGGAAGAGAAGAAGAAGAAGAAGAAGAAGAAGAAGAAGAAGAAGAAGAAGAAGAAGAGGAGGAGGAGGAGGAGGAGGAGGAGGAGGAGGAGGAGGAGGAGGAAGAGGAGACAGCTGGTTCTCCATAGCCATGACTGTCATATCCACCAATTCAGCTAACCAGGGATTAGAATTTTTTGAAGCAACACAAAGCTGTACTACAATACAAATAATACAAAATAAAATGGAGTAGAACAACTGTTTATCACCATTTTTATTGTATTTTCTGCACAGTTATCTGGAGATCTCTGTAGGATGCAGGAGGATGTGGAGGCAGGGTACATGAAGCAGTGCTGAGTCCCTTTGGTGCCTGCTATGCTTTCTTTCTAGGAGCCTCTGCATCTATTCTAGCTTACCCCTACCTGGTTTCCAAGCTCCTGGTGTTGGAAGCATGGAAGCAGTTGCTCCTGGTCTTTTCCCCTATATTTTAATAACAATGTTTGGAGGTTTTAAGATATCGTCAAGATATGTTTGGAAATTTTTTTCATCTGCTTCCAACTTTAGTGTTTATGAACTTTTGAGATACTGTTTCCATAATTTGATTTCTCAATAAAACATACTAAGTACTAATGATTCTGTGATTGTGAGAGACAAAGGAAAGAGGACTTTTCTAATTTCTTAAACCATTAACGACCATTTAAAAGATAGTCCTAAAAACAGACATAGAAAGTACTGCATAATTTTCTCATAGGTAGTGGGCAAAAAAATAAATTTTTAAATATAAAACCCATGTGCTGTATGACATGAGAATCTGTGCTTATAGATTACTTGATATGCATATTATATGACACTATATATTTTATATTATCCATATTAACATGGTATTAATATATAGTTGTTATATTTCTTGCATTGACTGTTGCAACTTGCTAACAATTTACAAGAATGTCCATATTTCCCATCTTATAATAACTCCGTGATACTGCTGGTAGTTACTGGTTTAAAGCTCAGATTTTTCATGTCTTATCATTGCTCACTACTCTCAATAATTTCCTGACAAACTGATTTATCTAGATGAAATATAAAGATTAATATATTTAAATAGATGAAAATTATTCTAAGATTTTAAACATAAGAGTTAAGCTCACTTTGGATTTGTCAGTGGGAAGAAGCAGTCACCTGAGTGTAGCCAAGTTGTTTACAGAGCACAGTTCCTGCAGGATACTGAAGTCATTGGGGTAAACAATTTCTTTTCACATGGTTATTTATAAGATAAAGCACACAGGTTACAAATTCATTGTTAAAACTGGATAAATGTTGGCTGAGTACAAAACATAGGCTCACTTTGCTGTACAAGAGTGGCATTTGAATGGACAGATTTTGACAATATTTTCCTCTCTGAACTGTAAACATAATTATGTAGACAGATACAACTTAGAAGTTTTCAGAAATTCATTTAAAGTTAGAAGCTGTCTGAAATATGTGCATTTCTCTGTAGAACAAGTAAGTCAAGTTATGTGTTTGGGATGCTCTTTTCTCATCCAAGGCAGCAGAATAAAACTTTAGTATGTGCAAGTATACTGTGCTGTGCAGATACACCACAGGCATTGAGCACAAAGGTGCTAAAGACATATGCCTTGTGACATAAGTCTGACTCCTTCTATAACATGATTAGAAGGTATAATTACATGCTTCTGAGTCTCACAAGTAATGACAATATTCAGGAAAAGGTTACTAAAACAGCTGAGCTTACTACACATCCATTCATGAAAGAAGATTGTAATTGATTCTGAGGAACATGTGTGATTCATATAACTGGGTGAACAAGGCAGTTCATCTCCCTGTACAAAGTTCAAGTCCAAGTGGATCAAGGACCTCCACATGAATACAGATACACTGAATCTAATAGAAAAGAACGTGGGGGAAAAGTCTCAAACACATGGGCACAGGAGAAAATTTCCTGAACAGAACACCAACAGCTAAGATCAAGAATTGACAAATGGGACCTCATTATATTGCAAAGCTTCTGTAAGGAAAAGGACATTTGTCAATGGGACAAAATAGCAACCAATAGATGGGAAAAGATCTTTACCAATCCTACAGCTGATAGAGGGCTAATATCCAATATATACAAAGAACTCAAGAAGTTAGACTCCAGAGAACCAAATAACCCTATTTAAAAAAATGGGGAACAGAACTAAACAAAGAATTTTCAACTGAAGAATATTGAATGGCTGAGAAACACTTAAAGAAATGTTCAACATCCTTAGTCATCAGGGAAATGCAAATCAAAACAACCCTGAGATTATACCTCACACCAGTCAGAATGGCTAGGATAAAAAACTCAGGTGACAGCTGATACTGGCGAGGATGTGGAGAAAGAGGAACATTCCTCCATTGCTGGTGGGATTGCAAGTTGGTACAACCACTCTGGAAATCAGTCTAGGGGTTCCTCAGAAAATTGGACATAGTACTACCAGAGGACCCAGCTATACCACTCCTGGGCATATACCCAGAAGATGCTCCAACATGTAATAAGGACACATGCTCCACCATGTTCATAGCAGCCATATTTATAATATCCAGAAGCTGGAAACAACCCAATGTCCCTCAAAAGAGGAATGGATACAGAAAATGTGATACATTTACACAATGGCATACTACTCAGCTACTAAAAACAATGACTTCATGAAATTCTTGGGGAAATGGTTGGATCTGGAGAATATCATCCTGAGTGAGATAACTCAGTCACAAAAGATCACATGGTATACACTCACTGATAAGTGGATATTAGCCCAAAAGTTTGGAATACCCAAGATTCAATTCACAGACCATATGAAGCCTAAGAAGAAGGAAGACCAAAATGTGGATGCTTCAGTGCTTTTTAGAAGGGTGAACAAAAACTCACAGGAGGAAATATGGAGACATAATGTAGAGCAGAAACTGAAGGAAAGGCCATCCAGAGACTGCCCCACCTGGGGATCCATCCCATATACTGCCACCAAACCCAGATATTATTCTGGATGCTGGGAATTGTTTGTTCCCTGATGGAATCCAGATATGGCTGTCTCCTGATAGGCTCTGCCAGAGCCTGACAAATTCAGAGGAGGCAGCTCACAGCCAGCCATTGGACTGAGTTCAGAGGTCCCCGATGGAGGAGTCAGAGAAGGGACTGAAGTAGCTGATGGGGTTCTCAGATTCTTTGAGGGAGCAACAGTATCAACAGGCCAGACCCCTGGAACTCCTGGGGACTGGACCACTGTAACCCTCCTGACTGAGGGCTGGTTCTTCAGACCCTGCCTGCTTCTCATAATGACACCTCCCTGCCCACCTCCTGCTATTTGCCACACCTCCAACCTGGTTCCAGTTACATTCGGAAGTCCCACCTCCGTAGAGACAAAAAGAAGTCGCTGATTGGACTGGCATGCTGACGAACCTGTGGGAGGGATTTACCTCACCTTTTCTAACTGTTGGCTGGGACAAACAGGGCATTAAAGTGAAGATGACTGAGTGACCACAGCTCGTGTTGTCTAATTTTTTATCCTCCCATGTGGGCAAGGTATAGTATGGCTAGCCTGCCTCCTCCTATCTCTTTTATCTCCTCCTATTTCTTTCTAACTCCGTATTCCAGGTACCCTACCCCTTTTAACATTGCTGCTGTACAGCAACAGACCACCAGCAAAGAATACAAGTAGAGGAACCTATGAAGCTGGCCACAAATGTGGCAGAGAATGGCCTTGTTGGACATCAGTGGGAGGAGAGGCCTTTGGGTCAGAGGGTGTTCGATACCCCAATATAGGGAAATGCCAGGGCAGGAGGACAGTAGTGGGTGGGTAGGGGAGCACCCTCATAGAGACATGGGTAGGGGAGAAGGGATAGGGAGTTTCTGAAGGGGAGACCTGGAAAGGGGAAAACATTTAAAAATGTAAATAAAGAAAGCATCCAATATAAATAAATAAGTATAGATAGATAGATAGGTAGATAGATAGATAGATAGATAGATAGATAGATAGATAGATAGATAGAAAGGAAAGAAAGACAGTTCACAGTGCCCAAGGGGAGACCTGGAAAGGGGAAAACATTTGAAATGAGAATAAAGAAAACATCCAATAAATAAATAAATAAATAAGTAAGTAAATAAATAGGAGAGAATGACAGTTCACAGTGTCCAAGAGATGGAAGAATGATTTATCTCAGGCCTTCTTAAACTTCTTCCACTTGTATGATGGCCACTTTTGGTTGTCAACTTAACATACCTGGAAAGAGGAAACCTCAATTCTCAATTAGGAATTTCTTCCATCAGATTGGCCTGTGGGATATCTATTCATCAGACATTTTCTTGATTGCCAATTGATGCAGGGAGGTCTAGCCTACTATGGGCAGTACCATTTTTTGAGCAGGTGATCCTGGGTTGTATCACAAAGATAGCAGAAAATATTATTTTATTTTTATTGGAGTCTCACTGGGAATAGTGAGGCAGGGCCTCCTGTACACCCAGGAGTGTTTGGTCAACAACAACAAAAAAACAAGCTCAAAAGTATTTTTATAGACATTTTGTCTCATTTTGCTTTATGTAGGCATATTTTGTCTTATTGGTCTTTCGTTTGTATATATTGGTTTCTGATTTTTTGTGAGGTTTTGTATGTATTGTTTGCTTTTGTTTCTTTTATATAAAGAAAGTAGGGGCATAGATTTGAATGAGTTGGATCTGGGAGGAGTTTAGGGAGGAGAAAAGCAAGATCAGGATATACTGTATGAAAAATATTTAATAAAAAACAAAACAAAACTGAAAGGTACCAGAGCAAGACAATAGGGTGAACCTGTGAGCAGCATCCCTCTCCATCGCTCTTTCAGTTCCTGCCTTGAAATTCTTGCTTAAACTCCTGCTCTGGCTTCCCTTCACGGTAGACTTCATGGTATTACTTGTAATCCGAATAAGTCCTTTCCCCCCATGTTGCTTTTGGTCATGGAATTTATCATAACAACAGAAACCAACTTAGTACAACTTATAACCACCTTTTATAAGACCTTGAGTACAGAACTATATAACATAGAGATGTAAATAAAAATAAATTAAAAAATGACAATAAATGCTGTTTATCTCCTGTAGTCTTTTTTTTTTTTTTTTTGGTGTACACTTAATTTTACCACTTACTAAAGACAAAAATCTAAAATTCATGCTAATAAATGGATGTGATCATTTATTTTACACGAAGCATTAAACATTGGGAGAACATTCGATACTGTAGGATATAGAGTACCTTAGCTGTTTTTAAGAACTGATCAACATTCTGAGTTTGTAACTCAGTGCTGAGACTGTCACTTCACATGGTCCAAGATGGCAGAACTAAACACTGGTAAGTCTGTCCTAATGAAACCAAACTTCATTTCACTACTTTTATGAACTTGAAAGCCAGCAGCTCAAGCAGAAAGTTTTAAAGTAAAAATTGTAGCACAGTACAATCTACTAAATATTAACGTGATGATGAGAAATGCTAGCAAAATATATAAAAAAAGTATTGGTCCTTATGATTCTACAGCAGAGTGTAGTTTGTACATCCAGTAAAAACACTGCAGCTCATAACACACACATCTAAATCTGAGCTGAGGTGCTTCAGTGTTTTTTAATGTGTGATGTGAAGCTTCCACACTGCTAAGTACACATGGTATGCACTCAGAATTCACGTCATGAAACATGGCAGCTGCTGCACCTCAGATTCATCAAATGCTTAAGTTTGAATTTATTATTGGCCAGCCTGTATGTAGCATGTGTGGGTTAAGAAACTGAATTTATCTGACTAAGCTGTGTTTTAAAAAATGATGAGAAAGTGATGTCCTTACTACTTTCTGAACTTCGACTTGCTTGTGGAGTAGAAAGACTACATCCCGTAATCAGTACATTCTTGATTAGCTGGAGAAAGATCAAACCAGGAGTATACCATTAGGGTTCACAGTAAGGACCAGAGTTGGTGGACGTGATGGGGCCTTGGGAACTGACCCCATTAGAGTGTGCTTGCTTAAGATTAATTGGTGTTAGAAGTAGATAAGTAGCATGGTATTAGTTTATATGCGGTCTCAAACACAGGCCGATGAGAATAGATTGATATGAATGCAAATGGATAACTATTGGTCCTTTGGAACCATAATCACTTCATAATACTGCAGTAGTTAAAGGAGATTAATTCCATACACAGGTATAGGATGAGTTGTTTGGAAGAGGGAGACCCTGTGGCTACAGTGGCTGACCTTCATCACTAGTCATAATTGAGGTGGAGGGAAGTGTGTGCCACACCCGACCGAAGATGGTCAGGAGATGTGGATACTGTTTCTGCCTGCACTGCTTACCAGATGGAAGACATTTTCCTGCTCTGAGCCTGGCTTTCCTCATTTGAACACAGGAGTGCTTGCTTCATAATCCAACTCTAAAATCTCAGAATGTTTATAAATGTGACTAAACAAGATTTCTATTTTTCCTGTGGAAGAGCTATCTATTCTTCCACAGTGAGCTTTCAAAAACGTCACCTAATCTAGAGTTGCAAGTTTTGTGTGTTTGTGTGAGCTCATGCAATTTTATTCTCTTTATTTGTTGTGTAGCAACCAGACTTTGTCATGTGGCTTTCTCTCTTTGCTTAATTTTCACTGGATCATGTCCTTGACATCACACTTATTGGACTGTCATGGCTGGGACCCTTTTTAAACAGTGATGCTGGCTCTTTCCAATGTGGGTTTCAGTAGTTTTTAATCAGAACACACACACACACACACACACACACACACACAAACAAACACAAAAACACACAATCACAAAATCCCACGCAAAAACAAAAACAAACCGACCAACCACCACCACCAAAATCCAGTTCCTGTCAGACCAAGGAGAGACTATCTAGGCAGCTAACTAGTATTAGAAATATCTTTCAGTGGATCTGTGCCACCCCAAGGTAGGTATGAACTTTTAAATCTTTGATGAGAAGTACAAATTAAAGAGAAGAGAAAAACTACCCAAATTTCTATGGCATCCTCCCTCTTCCTGCTCACTAACCAACCCACTCCCCTTTCCCTGTACTGGCATTCCCCTACACTGGGGCATCAAGCCTTCACAGGACCAAGGGCCTCTCCTCTCATTGATATCCCACAAGGCCCTTTGATCAACTCCAGGAAAGACAGTATCCTCAGCCCTAAGTCTTAAGGAACTGCAAGTGGTAATTTTAGATTTTAGCTTTGGTTTTCTTGGTGTTCAAACTGTTGGTCAAATTTAGTTTTCTCCCTGTAGCCTGATTTTAATATCTTATTTCTACACATTCTTTTCTGTGTTTAGTTATGAATATTTTCCTTTATTATATGTATTCTTTTAAGCCACGTTGAATCTTAGATGCCTGACATGTGTAAGTGCTCAATAAATATTTGATGAATAAGCTATGCAGAGTGTGTATACTATCTATGACACACTGCATTTCTAAAAATGCAGACGACAGAGCAATTTATAATGATGGAGAGAGCGGTATTTTCTGGGGAAGAAAAGATAGTATTCCCAGTCATATTTTTTTTTTTAGGTACAATTTTACTCCATGTTACCTACATTTATTAAATTGTTTGCTCATTTCCGTCTTCATTGACATATTGAACTTGTGAAAGAATCAGATTGAGACTGAAGATTTATTCTCTGTACTGTTTTCAATTCTGGTTTTTACCTACATCATAGTAAAATGATACTGGCTAAGTTTTTGTCCATATTTATTGGTTCTATTTTTCCCTCTTTCAAAAAGATGAAAACAAAAGGAATGAACACTTGGGTGTGTTATGCTCTCCCGTGAGCTCAGCACTTGTAGGGCACAGTCACACAGAGCTTTGTGAATTCAAAGCCACCCTAGTCTACATAGTAATTCCTTAACCAGCTAGGGATACATGAGCCTTTGTCTCCCAGAAAAAAATCTGACAACACTCCCACCCCTATGTACACACAAAGTCAACAATATAAATTCTTTGGTGCCCTTCAAAAACTGTCTAGCCCTTTGCTATGCAGGCCTTGGATATTTTACTGCTGTGAAATGATAAATTGGAACCAGGTTGGGTTATTTAAGGTGATGATATATTAATTTTAAAAGTGATTTGTATGAAAGTTCATGATCATTTTCTGAATAATAAGTTGCAGGAAAACTATTACATCTTGTTTCCTCCCCTCAACCTCTTTCTTGTTCACCAGCCCTCTGTTCTGGCCTTATTTCAATCTCTGTGGTTCACTGGACATTTGATATTTTTATATTCATACAATTGCACATTTCCCAAATGTGAATAAGGCTGGCTTTTTGGTATCTTAAGTTTTTGTTGTTGTTTTCATTTTCATTTATTCAGTCATGAGGCATGGTGTCAGGTATGTGACTGATTTGCTTTTTGCTTTGCCTTTTTGTATTAGGAGAGTAAATGTGTAGTCTCTGTGTGTGTGAGTGTGTGTGTGTGTATGTATGTGTATCTATGTGTATGTGCTAATCCTGAGACCGGCAGAATCTTTCTGATACAGATAAACAACACTATGTACCTGTTATACCAGAGAGCACCTTAAATGCTAGTCTGATAGTGTGTTTGTCTGTCTGTGCATTTATTATTTAAACATGAGGCAAAGATATTTCATATTTCTACCAGGTAGGTGCAGAATGGAGATGGTCCATGCCTTTTCCTAACCCTCCTCCAAAAATCCTTACTCTGACTATTAAGAACCTGGAGTGTGCCTGAATTAGTTACTTTTCTATTGCTGTAATAAAACACCATGACCAGAGCAACTTGCAGGAAAATAATTTATTTGGAGCTTATGGTTCCAGAGGGGTGAGACTCCATCATTCTGAGGGTAGGGAAGCATGGCAGCAGGCAGACAAGAATGCTGCTGGAATGTCAGCTGAAAGCTCCCCCATCTTTACACAAAAACAGAGAATAGAGAACATGAGCCCCGAATGGAACAAGTCTTTTGAAACCTCAATGCTGGCCCCCAATGCCATACTTCCTCCAGCGTGGCCACACCTCCTAATCTTCCTCAAATAACTATCAATTTGGGACAAAGTATTCAAATATCTGTGAGTTATGGGGACATTTTATCCAAATCACCACAGTGATATTTATCAGAGATTATTTATTTGTTCCAGAATTCATAGAATTCCCACACTATTATTTCAAGGGAAGATGTCAAAGAAAAGGAGTCAAACTGTAATATTTACTCAAAAGAGCTTTGAGGATGCCAAAAATTATTTGTATAGATAACATTTTTTATAGTCTGTTTTCATAAGTACTTTGATGCTTATGGGTAGCTAATGGAAACTAGTAATATTCCTGAATAATTAACCAACAAGTTTCATTTAGAGCAGGAAGCTATTGACATTAACAGATAAAGTGCAGACAACAGAATGTTTCAGAATCTTTAATTTATGGGCTAATGAGAACAGACATGATATGTTAAACACAAGCGTGTCTCCTGTGAAGAGATTTCTATATCATGTTACTAAGATGCCACAGAGCTACAGAGCTTACGCTCCAGATTCCTTGTTCCATCAGGATCTGAGGATGTTTAAGGCAAGCATTTGCCCAGATTCTGGGAGAGTGACAGAGAGAAGGCTAGCTATTCAGAGTCACCCCATCACTGCAAGCATTTCATTGTATCTGTGCCATTGGGGAAAGGTTTCCGACTTGAATTCTGTGACTTTCCTGATAGCTGTGGTTGAAATCTTCCCACGTTCATGCACAGTGCTGCTCACAGGGGTCTTGTGCTTATTCTCCCAATGAGAATGTCTGCTTGGTTGAATCTGTAATGAAGGTAATAATAGGATTGAACGGTATGGTATTTAAAAAATTCATCAAAGCATTTTCATGTTTGTTCTCTCAATTGACTCTTTCTTCTTCCTTATATGGCAGGCTAAGTATATTCTAATCTTTTTTTTTTTTTCATAAAGGAGGAAATTGAGAGGTTGAGATATTATGTGTTGAAAGATGGCAATCTAAGTGAGTCACAGGCCTGAGTGACATGCATTGTAACTCCCTTATTATGCCTTCAGGCTATAAAGACAAAAATTGAACATGAGCACAGTCATGTACAAGGGCTGGTATCCTCTTTTTTGTTGTTGTTTTAATTTTTGATAGAGTTCCTCCATGTAGCTCAGGCTGAGCTTCAAACTGTACTGTTTGGTTTCAGTGTCTAATACTGGATTTATAGATGCCTCTTTACAATATCTTCTGCTCTTCTTTAAATACAGTTTATATATGATTATTAATCATATTATTAATCTCTTCTAGACTTTCATTCATTCTCTAAATATTGTTCCCTGTGAATATTTCTTTTTAATACTATGCCTATCTTCTATTTCCAAATTTATTAGGCTTTTATGCTATTGTTATTGCTGAACTAATGAAATGTATTGTTTTATCTTAAACATAGAATATATCATAGAAAGACACATGTCTAGTACAAATTAAAATAATTCTCAGCTGGAAAAACAACAAACATTAAAAAAAACCCACAAACTCTTTCATTCAATAAATTAAATGGGTAAGTAGAGCAAATACATGAATGAATAATCAACAAGGGAGATAAACAACATGACTCAAAATAATGAGTGGATCAAATAGACATGGTTCTTTTTATCCCCAAGTAAACAAATTAGTTGAAAGTAGCATTGAAGAGGATAAAAGGAGAGGGTCTCTTTTAGACTGTGATGATTACCTTTTCTTCTTCTAATTCTTTTCTTTTACTCTTCTCTCATTTAATACATCCTGACAGAAGCAGGGGAGGAAGGACTCCACCCAAATGTTGCAGAAATATTTCCTCTCAATCTGGGATTTCTACCCTGTCATTTAGTTTCTGGATAAAAGAGACATAAAATATTTGTATTTATAGTAAGCCTTAATCATTCACAAGAACTGGGCAGATATCTATCTTATAGACTATTATTTTTATTTCCTAGCCAACAATTCCATTATATAATTTGTCATGTTTTGTCTGGGTTGTTCTTAACTCCAATTAGCTAATCTACATGGCCACTATTTTAAGATTCTTACTCCATGGTGCCTTCTCCTCTATTTACCTTCTTTTTTTCTACCACATGTTTCTACTCTGACCTTAAGCCCAGGAACCCTAATCCCCACCTATCTCTCTTCTGCCCAGTTATTGGTTGTCAACATCTTTATTCACCAATCACAATAAACTTGGCGGGGTTGCGAGGAGGCAAGGTCGCACAACATCACCTGGGTTTCTGGGAGCAATCAGTATTTAGTATAGCAAAACACCAAACCTCCTTTGTTTCCTTTCTGAAAAAAGCTGGCCTCCAAGTGATATCAACCAAACATGGCATAACAAGATGCAATAAGGTATAAAACTTCATCTGAAGGTTGGATGAGGCAACCCAGTAGGAGGAAAAGGGTCCCATAAGCAGGTAAAAGAGCCAAAGATAGCCCCATTCCCACTACTAGAAATCCTGCATAAAACTCAAGCTATGCAACTGCAGCATGTGTGGAAAGGGCCCAATGTAAACGCATATAGTCTTTGTGATTGCTCCTTTAGTCTCTATGAGTCCCTATGAGCCTTACTGAATTGATTCTGTAGGCCATATTTTCCTTATGTCTTTGACCCATCTGGCTCCTATAATCCTTCACATCCCTCTTCTATGTAATTTCCCTATCTCTGTCTAATGTTTGGCATCTGCTCTCTGAGGATATTTGGGCTACTCACCAATTGAGGTGTATATTATTACAGATGATTTCATTGATACTTTCTTTTTGCCAGTTACATTTGGTTCTAGCCTAGATCTCTTAGCCACCCAGCTTGCAATTTCTGATCATCCAGAGAGTGTTGGGCATGGGATCCCTCTTGTGTCTAGGCCATCAAGTTGGACCAGTCATTGGTTGGTCACACCCATAAACTCTGAGTCATCGTTGCCCAAATGCATTTTGCCACCAGCATGGTTGTAGGTTTTGTGGATAGGTTGGAGTCCCAGTACCACTTCTAGGAACCTTGCCTAGCTACAGAAGATGGTGGTTTTAGGTTCCATATCCATCATTGCTAGGAGTCCTTGCTTGGGTCACTCTTATGGGTTCCAGGGAGTTACCACTGCACTAGGTTTCCATGACTTCATCATTCCAGTCTCTCTCTAGTACTCTCTCCCTCTGCCCCTGCCTCCTCGACCTGATCCCTTCTGTTTCCATCCTCACCTACCCCCAGTCGACCCACAAAAATCGATTCTATTTTCTCTTCCCAGGGAGATGCATACATTGCACCTAGAATCCTTCTTGTACTTAGCCTCTGTGGATTCAGTGTGATTATCCTTTACATAACAGCTAATATCCACTTATAAGTGAGTGCATATCATGTTTATCTTTCTGAGTCTGTGTTGCCTCACTCAGGATGATTTTTTTTTCTAATTCCAACCATTTACCTACAAATTTCATGATGCCATTTTTCTCCTAATAGCAGAGTAATACTCTTGTTTTGCAATTATTCTACTTTTAAAAAATCTATTTTAAATAATCTATAATTTCTATGAACATAGCTGAGAAAGTGTTCTTGTGGTAGGATGGCACATCTTTTGGGTATATGCCCAAGAGTGGTTTAGCTAGATCTTGAGGTAGTTCAATTCCCAAGTTTCTGAGGAACCGTCATGTTAATTTCCATAGTGGCTGTACATGTTTGTACTCCCACCAGCAATGGAAGAGTGTTCTCCTTGCTCTATATCCTTGCCAGCATCTCTTGAGGTTTTGATCTTAGCCATTCTGATGGATGTAAGATGGAATCTCCGAGTCCTTTTAATTTACATTTCTCTGATGATTAAAGATGTTGAATATTTAAGGGTTTCATTTGAGATTCCACTATTGAGAATTCTCTGCTTAGATCTGCACCCCATTTTTAAACTGAATCATTTGTTTCATTGATGCCTAGTTTCTTGAGTTCTTTATGTACTTTGGAGATTTGCCCTCTCTCAGATGTGGGATTGGTAAAATAACATTAACCAAGCAAATGAAAGACTTGTATGACAAAATCTTAGTCTTTGAGGACAGACTGAAGAAAATAATGGGAGATGGAAAGATCTCCCATGCTCATGGATTGGTAGAATTAACATAGTAAAAATGGTGATCCTGTCAAAAGCAATCTACAGATTCAACACAATATCCACTAAAATTCCAGCACAATTCTTTACAATCATTGAAAGAACAATACTAAATTTCATGTAGAAAAGTAAAAGCCCAGATTAGCTAAAAAAAAAAAAAATCCCAAATAATAAAAGAAATCCCTGATTTCAAGCTGAACTATAGTAATAAAAACATCATTGTATTGGTATTAAAACAGACATGTTGATCAATGGAATTGAATCAATGTCCTAGACAAATCCATACACCTATAGACACTTTTTTTTTTAAATAAAGAAGTTGGAAATACACAATGGGAAAAAAGAAAGCATCTTCAACAAACAGTGCTGGTCTAACTAGAAGTCTGTGTATAGAAGAATGTAAATAGGCCCATATTTATTACCCTGTACAAAACTCAAGTCCAAGTGCGTCAAAGATCTCAACATAAAACCAGACACACTGAACCTTATAGAAAAGAAAGTAGGCAATAGCCTTGAATGCATTGGCATAGGAGATAACTTCCTGAGCAGAGCACCAAGTACATAGGCACTAATATTGATAATTAATAAATGGGACCTCATGAAACTTAAAAGCTTCTATAAGGCAAAGTATATCATCAATAGGCAAACCAGCAGCCTACAGAACTGAAAAAAGAAACAGCCACTTTTATATCCAATAGAATTATATCCAATAGCAATATATATTATGTATATATTATTTTATATATAATAGCATTATTTTATATACAATATCTTTGGCAGTGAAATTGTCACAACTTCTCAAAAATAGAGGGATGTTCTCTTTTAGCAAGTTTACTTCTCGGGCACACTGGAACCTTAGTGAGAGATAGAATTTAAGAACATACACTGTAGCCTTGTTTGTACAGCAGCTTGACTGTGATACATGGGGCTGGAAAGATGACCCAGAGGAAAAAAGCATTTTCATAGACAAGCCCAAATTTTAGATTATCTTTTGCATCTATATAATCACTCTTTATAATTTTAGCAGTAGATTCAGACTAAGAATAAATAAATAGCATATTTTGACATGAAGAAACTCTATGGATTACAGTTTAAATGTTAGAATTTTCAAATGTTGGGAAATTGTAATGCAGATAGGAAGCAGCATGAAAGGCTGATACAGCAGGGGTAGTCAGATGGGGACACTGGGACCATCTGGATTGTAGCCTGTATTCTGCAGAAAGTGAAGAGGAAAGAGTTAGCAGAGTGTAGAAATTACTCTGTCTTCAGGCATCCAGGTCCTTCTACTTATGAGCTTCTCTGACCCAACCTAAGAGTACTGTAATGTATGGGTGCGTCTGTATTATCCACACTAAAATCTCAGAAAGGCAAAGGTAATCAAGAGTCTAACTTTGATATGTCCTTCCCACCTTTTATTCCTTTCTTTCTTTCTCTGTTTGGGGTTAAACACAGGCTCCCTGCATGTTAGACAGGCACTCATCTCCACTCTATCTCTAGCTTCAGTGTTCATATTTTTGAATAGAAAAGTAGTTCATTTCCCCAGGTCCTTTGGAGGACTTGCGCCAGATATTTCCTATAAATATGCTCTTATTTGAAGAGTAAAGTCAGATTCCTTTGATCATGCATGTCTTCAATGGTTTCTAGAAAAAAGTTTCAAAACAGAGGCTGTAAGAAAATACTTAAATATTAATATAATACCATATCTAACATGAACCCAAAGGCTTATAATGTTTGCAGTACATAAATTGGTTCATTTTCTGAAGTGAAGTCATTAAAATATTGAAAACAAATGTTATATATATAATTTGTTATTTACCATATCTGCCCAGGAGCTCTTAAATTGAACCTTCTATAATCAAATATCAATACACTCAAAAATTTAAAATATTCACATTTTACTAGAATACATTAAATTGCATATTCACTCTCTTCAACTAAAACTTACCCAATCACTCTTCTCTCCTTCAGGCAGAGTTCACGGCCATGCGGGAGCAGTACATGCGTGGGGGAGAAGGCTTCATCATCTGCTATTCTGTCACTGACCGCCAGTCATTCCAGGAGGCTGCCAAGTTCAAGGAGCTTATTTTCCAAGTCCGTCACACCTATGAAATCCCCCTTGTGCTAGTGGGTAACAAAATTGACTTGGAGCAATTCCGTCAGGTGAGTGCAAATTTTATATTAGCTTGTCTTTGCATCCAGGGATACATGGTGTCAAATATGAGTGGTTCTAAGTTTCAGTTAATGACCTTCATCTTCCCCTAAGAAATCCATATATTTTCCTTTAGAGTATGTTTTCTTCCTCTTTATAACCTGTCTTATAGGCTACTTTACAGCAGCTTCACCCTTCTCTCTGTATTCTTGAATCTGGGGTGTTAGATTTGCTTTAGACAACAGTGTATAAAAGAAACGAGCCTGTGGAACTTCTGAGTTTGATTTCCAAAATTCTGAAGCTTCTGCATTTTCCACTTGAAATGCTCACATTTGAGTTCCAGACTCAATTTGACTCACATTTGAGTTTCCACGACACCCATGAGTTATGTGCACCAAGCTAGATCTGTCCTTCCCAAGGAGCATGCATGTAGGCAAAGGCGTCTTGCATGTTTCACCAGCGGCCACCTTCTCCATTTCATTATATAAGATATCTCAGCCAGTCCACTTGGAACAGTAAATGTCTCACAGTTGAGCAGTATTTGTTTTCCGACTTACAGAATCCATAACAAACATATTTAAGTCACTATGTCTCTAAGCCATTTTTTCATGCAGTGATAGATAAACATCCCCTCTTGTACTGAATGGGAAAGCATTCTCATATACAGTTAGTATTTTCTAAGCTATGCATGCTCTGCCACATGATAGTCAAATAATTTCATGTATTCTTCAAACAAACTTGAGAAGATTATATATATATATATATACATATGTAAATATATTTGTACATATATATATGTATACAAATACATATATATGCATGCAAATCAAGGTTTTGTAAATTCTCTAAACTGAGTTACTTACTTGTAATTTGGGATGCTTCATCTTTATTTATGCCATCTTTAAATGTGAACTGGCTTTTAATAGTTTCTGTTATTTTTGTCACTGGTTATTTTTTAAGCCAGCTACTACTGTGACTTAGTAATAAGACCTTTTGCTAAGGTAGACATAGTGACTAAAGAAAACAGAGGTTTTTTTCCCGTAATTTATGTATCTCATGCATTTGAATCTGCATGCGTCTATCTTGAATGACAAGTTTTCCAGATTTACTACAGTTCATTACAATATGTTCTCATTGGGTCAGATACCACTTCTTAGATGTCACCTGATGTGGAGGCTGCAATGGCACCCTCTCTGAGGTGGCTACCTGGAAACTGTAACCCAGATATCTCTTCAGGGACAAGGAAAGCTACCACAGGATTGCATCTCTGCCTTAGTTTGCAGAAAGGAACTTGCAATGCAAATCAAATTTTTGTAAATCTAATCCTCTAAATTTGGTTACTTAGTTATAATTTGGGATGCTTCATCTTTATTTATACCATCTTTAAATGCAAAGATGGCTTTTAATAGTTTCTGTTATCCCTGTTAGTGATTAATTTTTAAACCAACTACTACTGTAAGTTACTAATAAGTCCTCTTTCTAAGGTAGGACTAGTGACTGAAGCAAACAGAGAGTTTTTTCTAATTTATAGCTTATGAATTTGAATTTTCATGTTTAATAAGTGTAGAGATTTCTTAAAATGGAAACAGCTCACATAAAGCAAATGTTTCTGAAGCTTTGCTTAACATGGAAATAGAGTTATTTAGTGCAAGGCTTTTTTATATTTCATATTGTACTTCAGAATCTAAGCCTTTTAAGGTACAAGCTAACTATTGTTTTAAAAAGCTGTCTTAGTTACTGTTCAATTGTTATGAGGAGACAAAATAACCAAGGCAACTTTATTATTATTATTATTATTATTATTATTATTATTATTAATTATTACATCCTGATTACAATCCCCCCCCAGTCTCTCCCCAGAACTTCTCTTTTTCCCAGATTTACTCTGCCTCTATTTCCCCTCAGAAAATAGCAGGCCTTCCAGGGACATCAACCAAATACAGCAACAAGCTACAATAAGACCAGGCAGATATTCTCATACCAAGGTTGGAGGAAGCAACTCAGTAGGAAGAAAAGGGTCCCAGAGATAGGCTTAAGAGTTAGAGACATCTCCTGCTCCCACTCTTAGGAATCCCACAAGAACATGAAGCTACACAATCCATAACATATGTGGAGAACCTTGGTGAGACCAGTACAGGCTCCTTGATCTTTGTGAGCCCACTTGAGTCCTGGTCAGTTGATTTTCTGGGCCATGTTCCTGTGGTGTCCTTGATCCCTTTAGTTCCTCCAATCCTTCCTTTCCCTCCTCTGCAGGACTCCATAGACTCCACCTATTATTTGGCTGTGGGACTCTACATCTGTTCCCATCAGCTGCTGGATAAAGTCTCTCTCTCTTTTTTTATTAGATATTTTCTTTATTTACATTTCAAATGATATCTCTTTTCTGGGTTTCCCCTCTGGAAAAAAACAAAAACAAAACCCTGTTTCCCCCCAACAACCCCTGCTCACCAACCCACCCTCTCCTGAATCCTGGCCCTGGCATTCTCCTATACGGAGGCATAGAACCTTCATAGGACCAAGGGCCTCTCCTCCCATTGATGACCGACTAAGTTATCCTCTGTTACATATGCATCTGGAACCATGAGTCCTACCATGTGTACTCTTTGGTTGGAGTTTTAGTCCCTGGAAGCTCATACTAGGTAGTTCATATTGTTGTTCATCCTAAGAGGCTGCAAACCCTTCAGCTCCTCGGGTCCTTTCTCTAGCTCGGATGAAGTCTCTCTAATGACAATTATGCAAGTCTCCAGTCCCAGCACATCCTGTAGGCATGGCAAACTGTAGGTTAGAGGTTTTGCAGCTGGGTTGGTATCCCAATGCTTCCATTTGAGGCCTTGCCTGGTTATAAAGGATGGCCAGTTCAAGCTCTGTGTGTTCACTAGTGTAGTCCTCATAGATTTCTTGGGATTTCCATTGCATTAGGTTTCTACCTCATTCTCCAAATGCCTTCCATTATTCTCTCCTTCCATTGCCCCACATAATCCCTCCTGTTCTCATCCCTACCCATTCTCATACTACCTTCTAAATCTATTCTAATTTTCCTTCCAAGAAAAATCTACCCCCACCCCATCTTTTTAAGTCTTCCTTGTTACTTAGCCTCTCTGGGTTTGTGTATTGTAGCATGATTTTCCTTTATTTTACAGCTACTATCCACTTATAAGTGAGTCTATATCATGCTTGTCTTTCTGTTTCTGGGTTATCTCACTCAGGATGATTTTTTTTTTTTAGTTCCAGCAAATTTGTCAGTTATTATTATTATTGTTGTTGTTGTTGATGTTATTATTATTATTATAGCTGAGTACTTCTCTATGGAATATTTTTTTTTTAAAAAAAATCCATTCTTTGGTTGAGGTACATCTGGGTTGTTTCTAGTTCTGGCTATTATGAATAAAGCAGCTACGAACATAGTACATTGAACAAATGTCCTTGTGATAGAATGGAGCATCCTTTGGGAATGAGACTGGTATGGTTTGTACTTTTGAAACCTCAAGCCCATATTCAGTGAAATATTTCCTCCAACAAAGGCCATTGCTCCTAATGCTTCTCAAACAGTATCACTAATTGGGACACAAACATTCAAATATATGAGCTCATGGAGACAATTCTTATTCAAATAAATGTATAATCTATCCTTGTATGTCTTCTGTGTAAACTAACATGTTGCTGTTTCTCTATTCTGCTTCTGCTAAATTGTGTACTATGAAAGAATTATATTTCTGTAAGAGGAAATGTTAATCTCTATGGCTTGTTATGACTATCCTCACCTGATTTGCAAAAAAAAAAAAAAAAAAAAAAAAAAAAAAAAAAAAAAAGAAGAAAGACCTATGTCTGAATCTCCTGATACTCCTCTGATGAGTAGAAATCCTTTGATTGATGTCATGGCTAAGTTTTTGTCCCTTTGACACAATACAGGGTCATCAGGGAAGAGGGAACCTCAGTTGAGAAAGTGCCTCTATTAGACTGACCTCTAGGCAACCCTGTGAGAGATTTTCTTGATAAATGAATGATTTGAGAGGGCCCAACCCACTATGGACAGTGTCTTGGGAAGGTGGTCTTGGACCTGTATGAGAAAGAAGTAGGAGAAAGCCATGGGGAGCCACGGGGAGCAAGTCAGTAAGAATCCATCCATAATTTTTTGCATCAGCTTCTGCCTCCAGGTTTCTACTTTGAGTTCATTCCCTCAATGGCATACTGTAACCTGTAAGCCAAGTAAGACTTTTCTCCCTGAAATTGCTATTGGCATTTATCATAGGAACAGAAAGCTAACTAGTATACTTTCCTTAGGGCTTCTAGGAAGATGAATGAGGGGAGACTATCATACCTACATCATTAGTGGTTACTAGGAAGCAGCACTTGCGCCATCAGTGACTACTGCATGTCCTTATCATACACTGAGAATTCCTGGAGAAAAAAGACTCTGACTGGGTTAGTCAGGGGAGTTTTAAGTGACTCTAAGAAAGCTAAGAATGTGAGAACATTAGGAAACAATTTCACTCCATGCCTTATAGAATGGCTACACAGAATGATTCCACATATTGGTGACACTCACTTTCCCATGTTTCCTTGGCACTGATTTTCTAGATTCAAAGGAAAACCTTAGTTTAAAGTCTCAAATCTATTTTTGAAGCAGGATCAGGAGGATCCATCACACCCTGGAGATTTGGCTGCTCCTTCCCAGTTAGCACTAAAGTGTATCACAACATCACAAACTTGAGAGGTCACTGAAGCCACCACTGTGACTAAACAAAGGAAACAGTCATATTCTGATTTCACAGGCTTCCTTTTCAGATAAAGACAAATAAACGTGATAGTCACAGAGAGAGCAAAAGCTATGAAAATGCAATTACCACCTTCTTAAAGGTCCTTCTGCACCAAGTCTCCAAAACTGAAGTCTCTGATAATGAAGTGCTGATGTGGAAATTGGGTTCCAGGCTGTGGTGTTTGTGATAGAAATGACCATTCCGGACATTGCAAAGTGGGGGTTTTTCTTTACAATATGATTTCAATTTACACTTTATTTTCATCTTTCAGCCCTATGCTGCTGAAAGGTAGGCATTTGAGGAATGAGAATATTAAAGCCATAAATCTATTGACCAAAGTCGACTTCACAAAGCTGTGGTAGCTAGTAAGAAAATTAAAACTAAGACTGTGTATTCTATACTACATGGATGCTTGAAAAATTGTTCTTGTATTTTATATCTGAAATATAAACATACACACAGATACCTGTTATCTATCAATCATCTATCTGTATATCTATCTATCTATCTATCTATCTATCTATCTATCTATCTATCTATCCATCTATCTATGTTTATCTAAAAGCAAAGATGCCAACAGCAAGACTATAGTTCAAAAAAGGCATATTAATCTTCCTAGAGTAACAATGATAAACTAATAAAAATCCAGTATAAAGATAGGCTGAACCTGTTGTATAGTAATGAGGGATCAGTGATGAGTTCTTCACTCGGCATTTCTTTTCCCAGTCAGCCTTGAAATAGGTTGAAACAGAAGAATTTTTCTAATTTAAGCTGCCTATTTAATTGTGTAGGTGCTTATATTGCTAATGTATTTTGGTGAGCCTCAGGCCTTTCAACTAAAAAATCAAGGTGAATGAAAGAAGTAATTAATGATGATAAGGGCGTCAAGCTCCCCCCCACTCCCAGGCTTGAGTTAAAATGAAAGAGCTTTTTATTTTCTCCAGGAATATTTATTCTGGTACCAATGATGCTGTTGATGACTTAGTTAAGCATTGGAATTCATTAATTATATTTAATCTGTACCATAATCATGAAGTGAGCTCCCATGTGGTGTGATGTTTCTTTATCTAGGAGTCAACCGAAGCTTTTAGAAATCCTGGCATTTACACTATTTCATATCATAGTTAAAGATAAGGGCTAAACTTCATGTTTTTTGATTTAACATTTCACTGCTGTACTGTCGGCCTGTCAAGGACTGGTCTGTCATGAGTGAACTCATTGCTTTGCTTTTTGCTTCCCCAGATTAAGGATGGGGGACAATAAAATAAAATAAAATAATCTCAGATAATAAAAACCAGCATTTTTTTGGCAAGTAGTCACAGGGGGATCAGAAGAATAATTCTTTGAGTGAAAATGGGCAGTATTTGAGTGTAAATAGATATTTGTATTCCAGGCTCTGGATCAGACATTTAGCCAAAGCAAGAAGAAAGAGAGTGAGGGGAAAATAAGAAAAAGAAGATGCAAGTCAGATGTTAAGAAAGATTGTTTCATGCAGTGGAGAAATCTTTCCAAAGTTTAGTGAAATTCCTTTTTCTATGTGTGATGTTAAGGGTCAAGCCCAGGACCTTGTCTAGGACACAAGAGAACACTAAGTTTGCCCAATTCTGCATCCAGACTGTTCTGTGACTTTCTGACTCTAAGACAGCATTAGGTCCTCGAGCCTCTATTGACATTTTCTTCCTCCATATAATATCATCTTTCATCACACTGGGGAGATAAAGAAGATAATTTCCATTTGTGAGAAAGCTTAACCAACTGCCTAAAAATGGTTTATGAATGAAACAAGTTTTAGAGACTTGGAGGATAAAGTTTTCCATCAGTCTACAAGCTGCCATATTCTCAAGACAGAACACAGTAAATCCTTCAGTTATGACACTGTAAGAAAGAGTAACAATAATCTCGAAGTAAGGGGATACTACTTTCCATAGCTGGGCAGCTCACAGTGGTGTTTTGGCATCAAGGAAGTCTTTCTTTAGTTTTCAGTTAGTATATAATGCCAGAAGTGTTGTTCTTAATTTACAGTTGAATATTTGTATCTCTGGGCATTAGGGATGGCTATGCTGAGAAAATAACATTTTTGTAGATACATAGTTATCATGGTAGAGTAGCAATAGCTTGAGAATACTGAAAGAAAATAAGAAACCCAGTCTTTCTCAACACCTTTGTCCCTAGGAGCTATGCATAGAAAGGAAGAACAAAAGAGAAGTTATTTTGAAGCCAGTGAATACAATAGTTATTGATAAAGATAAGAACTGCATTTGCAGCAGGCTTGAGACAAACATTCAAAAGAAAATGGAGATAAACAGTAAGATGAATGGTGAGAGTTATTTTAGGATGATAGAAAAAAAGCAAAAGTTAGACGAACTAGATCTAGGGGTTTCAAACTGCAAGGAGCAGCCCGTGATTTGTGGGGAGTGGGGAGGTTAACATATCTCATAAACATGTGTCAAATATTCTCAGAGTAACTTCTCAGGCAGTTTCTGCATTGGAGATGCATTTCATTAAAGAGAAAACAAACATACAGATATCCACCAGAATGTGTAATATGAAAATAAGCTCATTTTCAAAATTGAGAGTTAATTTTCTAAATGGAAATGAAAGGTTGAACAATGCATTTCTATTGTCATGATAAACACTTGGATTTAACTAATGATTTCATTTATCTCTAGTTACAATTTTATGACATTTTCATTTTCTTTCTTTAATTTAATTTATTGAAATGTGAGTGTTATCTTCAATTGATATGAAAAGTGAAACAAAGCTTAGAATTTTACATAATTTATCCAAATTCATAGAATTTAGAATTAGAATCTGAATCTAATCAGTTTTCTGACTTTTCTTTCAACATAAACAAACAAATAAATGTGTGCATACTTTGAATATGATATTTTATATTTATTTTATTGTCATTAATTAATTAATTATATTTATTGTTTGAGACAAAGTATCTTCATGTATTCTTGGCTGTCCCGAAACTCGCTGTGTAGACTAGACTGGCTCCAGATTCACAGGCTATTCTCTGTGCCCTAGATGTAGGAGTTGTATTATAGATTTCTCAATTGTGGTTAGATGTTCCAAGGTCAGGTCAGTTGTTCTTTGCATTCTGACCGTTATGGACCTTTGCATTTGTCATTGTCAATTACGAAAAGAAGCTTGTTTCATGAGGGATGAGAGCTACAAATATTTTTGAGTATGGATTAGGTATTTAGAATACAGGTAGAAATTATATTGGTTTAGGAAAATAGCAGCGGTAGGTTCTCCTCTGGTATTGATGACCTTTCCGGTCATGGGTGGTTTTCTAGGTTTAAAGTATAGGCATCAATTCCTTCTCATTGTGTGGACCTTCCATTTAACCTACTATTGTTGGTTACTGCTAAGATGAAACTGCCAGTATTGCATCTTTGGGGACATCTTGCAGGCCAGTTATTGTTGGGTTACTGATGGGCTGGGCTAGGTATGATTGCTTCTCCCTTGACAGCTTGTTTAGCACCTCTAGGTTCTATGAGAGTGAGGCCTCACAAAGAAGACTTCCAAGTAAGTTCCAGGTAGACTTCTCCAGTTCCTGTCTTCCAAGTGTATGGTATCTTCAGAAGCAAGGTCTTATCGTCAAGGTCTGGGAAGTGAACAGGAGAGATGCCAATAATCTGTAGTCTTTTGTTAGGATTTTGCACTCCCCCACCCAATCAGTAACTTGAAGGAAGTTTGCTGTGCATAGAACTGGGATTTTTGTTAGTTTGTGGAAGATTATTAGTATCACCTCATGTGGTATAATTATATTTATACTACACTTTATATAAGCTTCTATAATAATATGCTTTTTTCTCTTCCCTCTTTCTCTTTCTGAATTATATTTCCTTCCCTTACAATTCCTCTGTTCTCATTTTTACTTAATTTATTTATCAAATCATTAGCAAACAACCAATAAGTAACAATAACCTTTGGAATCTGGACATACAAGGGTGAACATAGAGATAAAATCAGTATCTTTGAGAATCTGAAAGTGTAATGGACATTATGAAGTAGAAACAATATGAATATGTACATGTGTACATCAACTACACAACACCAAATGGCATTATGAATGAAATTATATAAATGAAACAGTTATTTGTCTAAATGTGGGACCTCATGAAATTTCCCCTTCTACTTTAACTGGTCATTGATGTTGCCATTGTCCCAGACCTGTTTATTCAGTGATTTGAAGAACAGACTGTTTCACAACAGATTTTCTGTAGTTCTGGCTCTGAGAATTCACTCCCTCTTAAAAGATGTTCCCTGAATCATATATGCAGAAGCTGTGATATAGATGTATCAACTGTGGCTGGGCTCTCTGCAATTTACTGATCTTCATTGTGTACAGTTGTGGTTTTTCATGATTAATTCTATTTGTTTTAAGGATAGTCATCTTTGATGAGGGGTGGTAGTTACACTTAGCTGTGAGTCTAAGGACAAGATTTAGCATGTAGTAAGGAACTATTCATTTCTTTGCAAAGTGGTGGCAGTAGATTCTTTTCTACTTCACTAACATTGGCAAGTTCTCCAGTACCAGGCATGATTTCCCTCCTGTTGAGTGGGCATCAAGTCTAACTAGATAGATATTGATATATAGATGGTATCATTCCCATGCTAGTAATATCATATGCTACTGATATGTGAACGCCACTTCTTGCTCTCTTATTCATCATTTGCCATGCTGATAATTGTCATGGCTTATAGGTGTAGCAGCTATGTAAGATTGTTTAATTGCTTCTCTTCCTTGTCAGTTTGCAGAATAATTTCTGGAACCATGGGAGCTGGACTGCAGGGACAATGCCCTCACATCAGATCCAGCTCAGGTCATTTGAATCCTAGGTCCTAAGAATATGGGGTCTTCAGATATTGGCACAGAACCTCAGCTCTTGAGACATAACCAAGTGCTCCAGTTATTCTTTGTACTTTTTGGAGTTACTTAGATTACTCTGACAAACCATTCTAAAAGAAACTTGTCATGCTTAGTAAAAGGATTTTTGCTAGTGTAGTATTCTTGTGAGGAGCATCGTCATCCCAAGTGGCTTAACTTCCTTTCAAATATATATTATATGTGTGTGTATATATGTATAACCCTAGGTAAATATAAAATGGCTCCTTGAATGTTAATTGTCCCCCATTCTCCATTCTCCTTTGGTACTGACTTCCCTACCTCTAGTTGTAGCTGCTTCCATGTTGCTTTGTCCAACTTCCTATTACATTCTTTGGCCAACTTATTCTGCTACCATGGTTAAATCTTATAAGGCTTATACATATATCTAGCTAGCTCTTTCAACTTGAACATGGAATTAATTGTGGATAAGTACGATTTAATTTCAAGTATTGTTTTACAAAACTTGTGAGCTTAGTGCATTAGAACACAGGCCCTGAAAACCACTATTCTGGTTGAGAGTCGGGAATCTATGGACAACCCGTTAGAAGAAATAGGGAGGAAGTTTGGACTTCCTTGGAGGTCAAAATGGAGAACTGTTAGGTTGGTCACAGAAAGGTGAGGTCAAGGTTGCAGTAGATTCTTACCATCTGCTTGGTGGGTTTCTGCTTGAGTTATGTTCAATTTTTTCTAAATGCCTAATAATAATTAAAATTTATCCTTCAACCCCTTCAGGAGTGTTGGGTATATTCCAGTGTCCTATCAAAGCATGGCTCAGGCCATAATTCCAGCTATGTCACTGTTTCCTGTACTTGTAAACAACCATATTAAGCCTTCCTTCTGTCCTTGACTTGAGGAATTGTTAAGTTCTTTATCTAAGCACTTTCCATCACTAGCTCCCTTTCCTTGGGCACATTTCACACTATGTCCTTCTGTTTATGCATGTGACTTCACAGGTGGGTTATTCAAGTAATTAAGAAGAATTATTTATATAAAATCAGGGAAAATCCTTTATGAAGAAAGATATTTAAAACTGAAGAAACAGACAGCAATTTTCCTTTCTCCCTCATGTCTTAAGAAACAAATTGAAGTAGGAAAAGAAACAAAAACATTTGAGATAGTGACCCCATTGAGTAGCTTCACACTAAGAAAAGACAAAAGCAAAGGAATGGCAGCAGGGCATGGAGACACTTGCCTATAATTCCAGTGCTAAAGCAAGATAAGGCACAGGGCTTATGTGAGTTATAAGCCACACAGTGTTGACCCTGAATGAGAGAGAAAAAGAAAGACAGAAAGACAGAGACAGAGACAGAGACAGAGACACACAGAGAGAAACAGAGAGAGAGAGAGAGACAGAAAGACACAGAGACAGAGACAGACATAGAAACAGAGAAAGAGACCCAGAAAGAAATTCCAAGATGCCTGACTCTATTGATGGTAAGATGTGGTGAATGCAAGAGCAATAATATTTTGGTTAGAGAAACTAGAAATATTTGGGAAAGATGAATTATTTCTATTAGCAGTTCTCTTAGTAGAGAAAATAAGACTACTCTTGTAACAATGAAACATACTCTAGGGTAGGCAAACAAGACTTGAAATTCAGTGTTGCACACACAACAGTGAGTGATGCAGTCTGTTGTGCAGTTGTCATGGCTGTCGTTAGGGGAATCATCTTGGAGCTGTGGGAGCCAATAGTCCTGTCATCAACAACCACACTGGCTTTACTGGATTGGCTTACTTATTACATGCCGCTGCTTAAGACTTAGCTTCTCTTTTATCTCAGGTTTATTTAAATTAGAAAAAAATGAGATCATTTTTTTATAATCAGGGGACTGATATTTCTTATAGAAGCCAGTTAGTAATAATATTGAGGTAATTTCATTTTAGCATTTTTTTATAATTCTCATTTACTGCACATATGATATTGTCTCTATATGGAAATGAGACATTAAAAGAGATATTAAAATGACTTTGTTTTGAGGGAAAGAAAAGTCAATACAGTCTGGTCGTCACCCTCAATAGAACACATGCTTCCAGTCTTAGTTATTGTTTTATTGCTGTGAAGAGACACCATGACTATGGCAACTCCTATAAAGAACATCATTTAATTGGAGCTTGCCTACAGTTTTAGAGGTTTATTCCATTGTCATCATGGTGGAAGCATGGCATTATGCAGGCAGACATGCAAGGGAAGTAGCTGAAAGTTCTACATCTGTATCTGAAGCCAGCAGGAAAAGAGAGACTGGGACTGGATTGGAATTTTAAAATTTCAAAGCCTACCCCCAATGATACACTTCCTCCAAGAAGATCACACCTATTCCAACAAGGCCACACCCACTAATCTTTTCCAAATAGTGCCACTTTCTGAAGACAATGATTTCAAACATATGAGATTATTATAGCCATTCTTATTCAAACATCACATTCCACTCTCTGGCCTCCATAGGTTTGTAGCTATACCATAATGCAAATATGGATTTATTTCAACTTCAAAATCCCCATAGTCTATTAAAGTCTCAATATTATTCAAAAGTCCAAAGTTCAAAGTCACTTCTGACACCCAAAGCAATCATTAACTCTAAACAGTGTACAGTCAAAATCAAAACCTGAACACACACTTCTAACACACATTGGCACAGAATATAGACTACCATTTAAATAGGGAGTAAGTAAGGCTTACTCGACCAAAAACCCATTGGTAAAACACCAAACCAAGCATCTCCATGTCTAATGATAAAGGGCTCTTCAGATCTTCAATCCTTACAGCTTTCTTACCTGCAACACACTTCCATCTCTTGAGCATACTCCATTCTCTGTCATCAACTCTCAGTGGTAGGTTTCCTGTGACTCTGGGATCTTCCACATCTTCTGATCTTCAACAAAATCCAGGCTTCACTTTCACAGCTTCTCTCAATGGCTTCTAAGGACCTTCATGCAGTGATTCCCCTGACACATGCCTGGTTTCATTGGCTTTCTTAGTCATGGAGGGAGATTCTTCCACCTCTTTCTTGTATCCTTGACTCCAAAGCCAGAACCATGTAGCTGAATGTGTGAAGTTTGACTGCTTTCTGGGGTTGGAATGTGGCTCCTTCGTTTTAATACATTTTCATCAGCTTGCTGTTTTCCATGGTATCCATCATTACATAAAATTTTCTTTAATTCTTTTTCACCAATGGAAAGCTTAACTGGATGGGGTCTTTCTGCTAAGTTACTACTCCCTTAGCTCCACTTACGATCAGGTTTCTCTTTAACTCTTTAGCTCCTTGAGCACTGAATTCAGCTCCTTTATATTTCCTGTGGCTCCTTTTCACCTCCAACTCTATGTGCATCTTGCATATTTCCTTGCTCATCTCGCTCATTTTCATTACAGATCTGCGTGAAAGTGGCCATGGCCACTAATAACCACACAACAAAGTTAATAATAGGCTGTCTTAAAATCTTCCCTAACACTGTTAATCCAAAACTCTTCAATTTAATCTCGGGCCAATTTATTGAGGAAAGCTTGAAAGCAGGTACATTTTTCACCAAGTATCCCAAGAACAATCACTAGACCACATAGTAGTATTTTTCTTCTCTGAAACTTCTTGAGTTGGGTCCCACAGTTAAATAGCGCTCAGCACTGTCTTTCTTGCCCCTAAGAGTATGGCTTATTAAGGCCCACTTAGAAGTTCCAACTGCTTTCCTAATCTAAAGTCCACATTCTTTTAACAAGAAGCATAGCAAGGCCTGACACTGCAATACACAACTCCTGCTGCTAACTGAGGACTTAGTCAGTATTCTAGTGCTGTGCAAACACCAGAACCACGGCAACTCTTATATAGGAAAGCACTTAACTGGGGCTTGCTTAAGGTGTCAGAAGTTTAGTCCATTGACACCATGATAGAGAACATGACAGAATGCAGGCAAACATGGACTGGAGAAGTAGCTCAGAATTCTACATCTAGTTCTCCAGGCAGCAGAAAGAGAGAGACACTGGTACTGGCTTGGGCTTTTGAAAACCCAAAGGCCATCCTCAGGGACACACCCCCTCCAAGAAGACCACACCTACTCCAGCAAGACCACATCCACTCCAACAAGACCACACCCCTAGTCCCTCTCAAGTAGTACCACTTCCTGAGGACCAAGTGGTCAAATATATGAGCCTATGAAGTCAATCTTTGTTAAAACCACTACATACTCCCTGCTTACTGAAATCTAGCATTCTGTATTGGAATACAAACAGGCAATCCTAGAAACAGTGTAAAATGAAACTCTTTAGGAGAAAGATATGAATGAGCAGGTATTTATATTTAATTAATTTATTTAATCTTTATTTCTGAAAAGGGAAAATATATTGCTTATAAACACAGGTTCTCTTTTCTCATCAGCCTCTATTTCCAGGTTTGCTAAAGCCTGTCTGAGCCTGATGGGAGGTATGTTTTACCAAGTTTGTATCGGCACTTGATTCTGGGGCATTTGAAAGAGAAGTAATCAATTGTATATATTTTACAAATATATATTTTCTCTAATCACTAATTTTTATATTGAAAAGTAATAAGGACTTTTTTTTCTGCTCTGTAAATTAACTTAAATACACCATATGGAATATATAAACATATATTCATGTGTGCAGTTACAAAGGTGAGGTATGTTTTTATACAAATGTATGTTGACAGAATGTAATGTTTTTTTCCCCATTTTTTTATTACTTTTTATTTCTGTCCTCCCACAGTTCCTCATCCTATTCCTCCTTCCCCCTGTCTCCTAGAGAATGTCCCACCACCCATGCCATGCCTCCCCACTCCCTGGGGCATCAAGTCTACTGAGGGTTAGGCACCTCTTTTCCCACTGAGGCCAGACCAGGCAGTCCTTTACTGTATATGTGTTAGGGGCCCAGGACCAGCTCCTGTAAGCTGCCTGTTTTGGTGGCTCAGTATGTGAGAGATCTCAGGGGTCCAAGTTAGTTGATACTCCTGGTTTTCCTATGGGGTCACTGTTCCCCTCAGCTCCTTCCATCCTTTCACTAATTCAACTTCAGGGGTCCTCCAACTTCAGTCCAGGTATAAGTATCTGTGTCTGTTTCAGTCAGCTGCTTGTTGGGCCTCTCAGAGGACAGCCATGGCAGGCTCCTGTCTGTAAGCACACCATAGAATCAGTAATAGTGTCAGGCCTTAGCCTCCCTTTGAAATGGATACCACGTTGGACGGGTCACTGAATCTCCTTTCCATCAGTCTTCATCATTTTTGTACCTGTAGTTCTTTTAGACAGGAACAATTCTGGGCAGGTGTAAGACCACAGAAAATGGAGAGATCTCCCATGCTAACGAATTGGTAGTAAAATTGGCTGATCACTGGTGGTGCACACCTTTAATCTCAGCACTTGGGAGGCAGAGGCAGACAGATTTCTGAGTTCAAGGCCAGCCTGGTCTACAGAGTGAGTTCCAGGACAGCCAGGGTTGCACAGAGAAACCCTGTCTTGAAAAACAAAAACAAACAAACACAGTAAAAATGGCCATCCTACTAAAAGCTATCTACAGATTCAATGCAATCCCTATGAAAATCCCAACACAATTCTTCACAGACATGCAAAGAGCAATTCTCTATTTCATATGGAAAAACAAACAAACAAAAAACTCAGGATAGCAAAATCAGTTCTTAACAATAAAAGAATTTCTGGGGGAAATCACCATCTCTGACCTCAAGCGCTAATATAGAGAAATAGTGATAAAAACTGCATGGTATTGGAACAGAGACAGACAGGTTGATTAATGGAATAGAATTGAAGACCCAGAAATAAACCCACACACTTAGGGACACTTGATCTTTGACAAAGAAGCCAAAAATATATACAATGAATAAAAGAAATCATTTTCAATAAGTGGTGCTTGTCTAATTGGCAGTCTATATGTAGAAAAATGAAGATAGATCCGTATTTTCACCTTGGACAAAGCTTAAGTCAAAGTAGATCATGGACCTCCACATAAAACCAGATACACTGAATCTAATAGAAGTAAAAGTGGGAAAGATCCTTAAACTCATTGGCATGAAGTGGGGGAAATTTCCCTGAACAGAGCTCCAATAGCTCGGAGCTTGAGCTTGATAAATTGATAAATGGGACCTAATGAAACTGAAAAGCTTATATAAGGCACAGGACATAGTCAATAGGACAAGTTTGTAACCTAAAATTGGGAAAAACTTCACTAATACCATATCTGATAAAGGGTTAACAGCCAAAATTTATGACGAACTCAAGAAGCTAACCTCCAAAAACCAAATAACCCAATAAAAAAATGGAATATAGAGCTAAACAGCGAATTCACAACAAAGGAAACTTGAATGGCTGAGAAGCACTTAAAGAAATGTTCAAAGGCCTTAGTGATCAGGGAAATGTAAACCAAAATGACCCTGAGATTCCACCTTATACCAATCAGAATGGCTAAGATAAAAAAAACTTAGGTGACAGCACATGTTGGTGAGGATGTGGAGAAAGAACACTTTCCCATTGCTGGTGGGATTGCAAACTGGCACAACCACTCTGGAAATCAATCTGGAGGTTCCTCAGATAATTGGAAATAGTTTTACCTGAAGAACCAGCTACACTCTCTTGGGCATATACCCAAAAGATGCTCCACCATTCCATAGGGACTCATCTTCCACTATGTTCACAGCAACTTTATCTGTGAGAGGCAGAAGCTGGAAACAACCCACATATCCCACAACAGAAGACTGAATACAGAAAAGGTGGTTCACTTACACAATGGAATACTATTCAGCTATTAAGAATGAGGACATAATGAGTTTTGCAGACAAATGGAACTAGAAAATATCTTCCTGAGTGAGGTAACTCAGACCCAAAAGGACATGTGTGGTATGTACTCACTAATAAGTGGATATAAGCCAAAAAATACAGAACACCTAGGACACGATCCACAGAACACAAGAATGTTAACAAGCAGAGTGTTGTGATTTTAATAGTCATATCATATGTAAATTTATCTTCTTAATTTTATTGACTAGTATAATACTCTAAACAACCTTTAGCCCGGGCAGTGGTGGCACACGCCTTTAATCCTAGCACTTGGGAGGCAGAGGCAGGGGATTTCTGAGTTCAAGGCCAGCCTGGTCTACACAGTGAGCTCAAGGACAGCTAGGGCTATAGAGAGAAACCCTGTCTTGAAAAACCAAACCAAACCAAAACAAACCAAACCAAAACAAAACCTTTATAGTTATTAATTCTATTGACTAACAATAATGTGTTTCCTGCAATGCCCAACACTATCAGAAATGTTATCATTTTTCTTTTCATCTCTTCAAACTATGCACTAGAATTGCCCTAGTGAACATGGCTGAAAGAGACATGAAGCACATGAGAGACATGTGGAGCTTTAGTTTTATAGAATATTAAAAACCGTTACTGGTGTTCATATCCTTTAAGACATAAAGTTTATCTTTCTGTGTCTGAATTGCTATATTTGGGTTATTTTCTAGACTGATAATTTTGATTTTTTTCTCTCTTTTGTTTTTCTTTTTCCTTATTAACAACTAGGTGGAGCAACATTGGTGACCATTCTTGTAAATTGTTCATTTAAAGAACAGGCTAAATATATTATTCAGCTATGTGCCCTTTACTTAATCCCACTAGAATTAATGCCTCTTGTATACACTAACACAACGCACACTAAAATGAAACATTCTCTTCAGCTTTTGCTTGCGGATGCTTCTCAGACCACAGACTCCCTCAACTCTAACTCCTATTGTTTTCCCAATCTCTGTTTTTCTTCTTTGGGTTCACCATAATTCTCCCCAAATTAAGAACTAAAGCTAAGCTGGGCGGTGGTGGCACACACCATTAATCCCAGCACTTGGGAGGCAGGGACAGGTGGATTTTTGAGTTCAAGGCCAGCCTGGTCTACAGAGTGAGTTCCGGGACAGCCAGGGCTACACAGAGAAACCCTGTCTTGGAAAAACCAAAAAAAAAAAAAAAAAAAGAACTAAAGCTACTTCTTGTTACTATAAAGATTCTTAACTCCATCCCATTGTATGTTTAAGTTTTAAGTTTCTAATAAATGACATTCTATGTTGTAGATATTACTGGATTTTAAATCTCAACTCCTCTTGAAGCCACTGAGATATTCTATATTTTAACCTAGAACCATTTGAGTTTTGATTTTGACAAATGTTTAATCATCCAACATTTATCTATTAATTTTGTTCACGGTGCATAATGGAGATGGAGTT
>NW_022196895.1:27086625-27099253 GCF_008632895.1 Mastomys coucha | reverse complement strand
TATCAGATGCTAACTTCACAATATCACATATACCATCTGCATAGCCTGGGCCCATTTCTAGGAAACTTAAACACTAGTCCATTTACCTTCTTCACAGTAGAAGATGGATACTTTCTTAGAGTGAAAGCATAGGAAAATATATACCAGCCAAACAGTCCTTTCATACTGATTGTAGTAAAAACACACACACACACATACACACACACACACCCCAAGGATGATAGATTCCTGTAAAAAAGTTTTCCTCTTTTCTCCCATTTATTATATGGATAGTTACTACAAAATACTTATTTCAATAAGTATTTTTTCAGTTTGCATAGAGATTTTAATATTTTAGGAGTGTCTATATCTTATATACTGATATTTATTTCCAATTGGTTGTGTTAGTCAGAGATTTCAGTCTTTATGAGATCTCTTCTGTAAAACAGAAAACTTCCCTTTAGCAATTAAAATGATAGTTTCTGTATTATCCAATTTGTGTAAAAATAAAATATACATACTGGAGACTTCTGCAACAGCTGTATCTACTTGTTCCTATGTTGATATTTTTTATTCATCTGTCTATATATTTATATATAATATTATATATAAACTTCCTTATTTTCCAAAAATTTAAAGATGTATTAATATAGCCGGGTAGTGGTGGTACATGCCTTTAATCCCAGCACTTGGAAGACAGAGGCAGATGGATTTCTGAGTTCAAGGTCAGCCTGGTCTACAGAGCAAGTTCCAGGACAGCCAAGGCTACACAGAGAAACCCTGTCTTGAAAAAGGTCATCAATGGGAGGTGAGGCCCTTGGCCATGTGAAGGTTCTATGCCCCAGTATAGGGGAATGCCAGGTCCAGGAAGCAGAAGAGGGTGGGTTGGTGAGCAGGGGGAGGAGCAAGGGAAAAGGATTTTGTTTTTGTTTTTTATTTTATTTTATCTTTTTCTTTATTTTTTGGAGGGGAAACTGGGAAAGGAGATATCATATGACATGTAAATAAAGAACATATCTAAGAAAAAAAAGAAAAAAAAGATGTATTAATGTACTATTACATTATGGTTGAAGATGGCATTTTTCTCAGACTTTCCTGTTGTTTTCTGTTAAAGATGACTTTGCTAGGATTATGTCAGATTTGACCTTGCAATGTTGATGATTGCCCTTTTTTATTATTTTGATATTCTTGCCATCATTCTTTATTATACTATACATATAATTCTAAAATTATGTTTTCTTAATCTTGTCTAATCCTTTGTATTTTCTATATTACGCAAAGTATCTTTTAATTTGCAGATTAAAAGATACTGTTTAGTTTTAAATTCATCTCACAATCTGTGAAAGATAATGTAATTTCATTTTTTATGTTGCAGTTAGTAATGCAGTTGTATTCATTTAGTAATTTCTATTAGTGATGTTTTTCAGTTGACTTGTTTTACTTTTCCAAGGAAGCCCCATAAATATCAGATATTTAAAAATTTTGAAATCATAACATAATTACATCATCTTCCTTTCCCCTTTGAGGGCTGACCATTTGGTTTTAGGTAAATAATTGTTGTGCTCTACCCTGGGGAAGACTACTTTCCTGCTGCTAGCGTTTCTTCATTTTTCCTTCTAGTCTGCTGACAAAATAGATATTCATCAATCCAGTGACTGTAGTTCCCCCATGCCACTCTAATTATCTAGAACCTTGATTCTATCTTTGTAAAATCTGAACGGGCTGATGGAACATATTAGATGATAAAGTGCAGGCTAGCAACATATGCACCCACAGAGACTGCACCCATGTCAGGACGCTGAACAGTTTAATCATTACTTATTTCCCTTCAGGGTTGTTCATAACTGTAATCCCAGTAGTCCTCTTCTGAATTTATATTCTGTAATAATTGTTATAGCTTAGTGTTTTACTATGTCTCTATATACAACCCCATGACCATTATGCATAATAAATAAGCAAGAATAAAAAAGGCTTGAGAACCCTTACAATTTTTAAAATTATTGGTGACTCTGTAGGGGTGTCTGCTTTTATGAATAATAAGTATTGACAATTATCACAAAAGATGAAAATCAAGGGAGAGTTTTAAAATGTATTATTTATATTTCTCTTAAACACTATTAAAAATAATGTGTTATGATTAATATTATTCTATTTAAAAATATCGATGCTATTGCTTGCCATTTTTAAATCCCTTTGACGTCATTTATTTATTAATATTTTTATTCCTTCAGTCAGTTGGCATTGGACATATTTTGGTTAAAATATATGAACAATTACCCAGACATAGAGAATATTTTAATAACTTTCTGAGGTAATTTTGGCCCTTGAGTCACTGGGCTATCCAGGCATGGAAAGAGTGACATGCGTTAGAATGTCCAGCATGAAGACACCCATTTAAATGTTTTGATAATCAATTTCAGTGAAATTTGCTTTGTGATTAGAAGATATTTTAACATTAATGAATTAAAGTATTCCAAATATTAATTTTCTTGAATTCTTATATTTTATCATTTAGTTTATTTAGTTTATTATTTAGTTGTTCTTGAAATAGAAGTTTCACTTTCTGATTTGCTAAGTTAAGGTCTATCAGGTTCTCAAGTTGAAATAGCTTTAGGTTTTGTGGTAAAAATCCTTTCAGGGGAAAATAATGTTCTCTTTTAAGAGTTAAGCCACTTGCTGAAGCCTTTGTACAGTGTTTTAACCCAAGACAGCTGTACATTGATAGAACTGCTTTATGCCTACTTCCAGCTTCATTACGCAGAGTTTGAAGACCGTGTGAACTGAAGCATCAATACTGAGTGCAATTATGGAAGATTACTACTCCTTCATCAAGTTCATGCTTGTGCTGCTGTTCTCTCCACTGTGAGCATGTGACAGTAACAGACCAACAGTGTGTGCTTGACATTGTGCAGCTGCTGTGGCACGACATAGAAAACCACGGGTTACCCTACCATTAACCTATGCGACCAGAATAAATAACAGTGCGGAGAAAAAGACAATTAAGAATCATATTGTGAAAGTATACAGTCTGGGTAATGGCTGAAGCTTTTTAGTCCTTCTCTTATAGCCACGGTCTTTGATTTCCTGCCTCCCACTCACTGAGCCTACCTGGCCATTTTCTCTGTAAGGCATGCTCTTAACATTCCTTCTGTCAGCAACATCTTATTTTTTAAAGTTTTTTCTTTTCAACTCATTTGATTCTATCTAAACTGACTATTAACCTGACTTCTCACTTACAGTTGTGATTCTAAGATAAATGTGTGGAAGAAATCCAAGAGCATAATTTTAATTTTTAAATTCATTATATGACTAATATTACCTCTTCCATATTAGGTATAATAATGGTGTCTTCCATCAAAGGGAAGTAGACATTTCCACCAAATAATCCAGTATTAAAATGGATAGTATGAAGAGAACCTTATTAAAAATAAATGAGCTTAAGTTTCTTAATCACTTTTAATTTAGCTTAATTGAGACATAAAATGCATATTCTAGATACTGATTGACATTTGATAATATTACTGAATTTGACTAGCAATTGAAGTAATTATGTAATGAAGTAATTATGGTAGTTTATTTTCATTAATTCAATTAATTCAATTTTATTGATTGTTTTGAGACTATGCGTTTTAGTATTTATTAGACTAGTCTGTTCAATAGTATATGGGAATATATGTTTATATATGCAAAGTATGTGGTACAAAGGCACATACTTGAGGCAATAGGCACTTTTATGAAAAAATTTAAATATGTTAAACTAAATTTGACCCAAGGCTCTATATACATCACATATCCTTTTGTAGTAACCAGGAACCTAAATTATTATATAAGTCAACTGAAAGCCTAAGTTTGCTTTGTAAAAAAAAAAAATTGCAATTAGCCCACCATGCTCTTGATCTTCATGTAAGTACAGGGCACACATTTATAACCCGCAGTTCAGGACCTAATATTTATGGGGAAGATTGATCTGCTCCCTGAACTTTTGAAACATTTCAGACCTTTCCTTCTTCTTATGAATTTGGTTCAGTAATAAAATGATCACTGATGTTCTCATAGAGAGGAGAAAGGGAATGTGTTTTAGAAGTTGGAAAATCTTTTTATGTACATGTTTTAGAGAAAAGATAGTTCAAATGGGCAAGGCATAAATAGCAAAGTCATGACTTTTCAGGGGTACAGTGGAGTATAGTTCATGTTACCATGATAAACATTCCCTTGCCTCAAAGGGAATCTTACACTCTTTTAAAAAAATCTCTCCCCATACTTTGGAACTCTATCTTATCCTTTGGAATTCATTAATGGAACATTTTAGCTTTTAATTGTGCAAAACACTATCAAATTTCAAAGGGCTTAAGACTTAATTCAGAGAAGATGTAAATTTTGCAGCTTCCTATTCACTATTGCCTGGGTTCCAAAATCTTTACAGCGTAAAGCATTCACAGTGTTTACATGTCAGGGCACCAATAAAAACCTCTACATGCAAATTCACCAGACTTTCAATGTTTGGCTTACTAGTTTCTAACTTTTCAGTTTTGACTAATGATTCAAAGTCAGGTGTGACTTCTGGTCTTGAGCCTACCCTGATTATTTATTTCTGTTCCCTGCATCCACAGATCACAGCAAGTTGTGTTGTATAGCAACTCCTACTGGAATCTATACTTCTTTCCATAACTAGCTACCAAGTTGCATTATTGAGTGCTGCAACTTAGTACCTTAGTTGTGCTCTTGCATAGCTTGTGTTCTTTTACTCTGAGTAGATAGCAGCTAATTTCTCCCATTAAGACTCCTGGTCCTTTCTTATTCATCTTCTCCCCACTTAGTTGCCCACTCTGCCACTATCCTAGTAGGTTCAATAGTGAACCCACTCTGACCGTCAAGTGTCATGTATCCTGCAGAGAGTAGACCAGCATCCCTCCAAAAAACATGCTCATGTTTCAGTTTCTACATTTTGACAGTGAAATACTAAGGCAGGTACCTTGACTACTTGGAATACCATTGTGTTTTTTCCTATCCTATTGAGCATCAAATAAAACCATCTTCCTTTTCCTCATCAAAAGACCTACTTTTCCCATTATTAACCAGCATCCAGTTTGGACATTCCTGGTGCCAAAGAAAGAATTATTTAGCTTATCTGAATGGCACTAACTGTATGTGGGGAAATGAGGTAAATGGTGAGAAAGAAAGATGGATATATTTAGAATGCCCATATAAAGACTACAAGGAAAAAATGTGAGAAATGGATATGGCCCATTGCTCGCTCCCAAAGGTGCTATAAAATGGCTGCTGTGTAGCATAATTTACTGTGATCTTGTAGTTCTGTGATGCAGGGAACAGAAATAATCACGATGTGCTCAAGATAGGAAGTCATACTGACTCAGAGACATTACTCAGGACTGCAAAGTTGAAAAATAGTAAGACAGGAATTAAAAGTCAGGTGGGCAAAGCTCAGCTCACAGACTGAGATGAGTTCTTCCTTGACCTCAGGGCTGTAGCCTGAGCCAAGGCTGGATTAAAGGCCCTTAAGTCAAATACTTTCCCATCACATTGTGAAGTATTTATGCAACAAATGACACTCAAAGAAACACATTCTAGCTTTTTATTACCAATGGCAAGTTTTGTTCTCAAAAACTGAGTTAGGAATCTGTAATAATGGTTCTGAGGTTAAGAGTGTGTTGTGTCCAAGTGTTGGGACTGGGTTTATATCCCAGAACTAATATATCAAGCTGAGTGTAGTCTCACACATTGCCTGTAGCCCCAGAACTAGGAAGATGGAGACAGACGGGTCACCAGAGATTTGGCCTAGCAAAGAAAATCCAAGAGCTCCAGGTTCGGAGAGGCCACAGGGAGGCCCTCTTCTGGTCTCCACACATAGATACATTCACAACACACATACAATACATACATCATATACATGCACATATGCCCTTAAAAATAAAGAAGCCTAGTTAATTGCTTCTTTTTTGATCTAATACCCATGCCTACAACCAGCCATCTTTTTTTCAGCAGTGGTTTGAGTTTAAAGGGTTTGAAATTGTCTGGATGGCAAAAGGATACATAATCCTAGTAATGAGTGAGGGGACAAAACCAGGAGATGCATTTTGAAGGTTCAGAGAGTATAGTGGAAGAAAGGGCAGAAAGATCAGAAAAACAGAGCCATGAAGTGCTATTGTACTCATGAATTTATTGCATGTTAAGAGTAGAGAACAAGCTCTCACAGATATGAATATGTTAATGTTTGATTTTGTATTTCCTAGCCTCTATAACTCTAAGGTACACATCTATTATCTGTAAGTTCCCCAGTACAGAAGCTTGGACATAGCTCCTGAGCAGAAGAAGAAACTTAGTTCTGAGGGCTGACAGCAGAACTCAGTGTTAGAGCACCTGCCCAGGACATGCGAGGACCTGACTTTATTCTCAGAACTACACATACATGTAAAGAAAGCTTTTAAAGACCCTGGTGTGTATTTAATTTCCTCAAGTGCCTGTACATTAGGTATTTTTAAGGCTAGCTCACTGTCTACATATAAGAAAATGTTTAAAAATATACTGCAATGCTGTAGTAAAGATTTTTTGGGATCTGGTACTGATGGAGGTTGAATAATATAACCAGAAAAAGTAATTTCTTACACAATTCAGGAAACCTAAGAGACAATGTTGAAAATGGACAAGCCAGAGAATTGCAAATGCATAGTGTGAATTTTTTTTTTCAGAATATCCACAGCAAAAGAAATTGGGAGGTGGTAGTTCCAGGACAGTGGGCTTTCATGTAATTATAATCAGCCATTTTTAGCCTACGGAGGCATAAATATGCTTGGCTTTCTTGCATGCACTTTGCCAACAGTCCCAGATTCACACACATGATTGTAAGTCACTTGACTCCACAATCAACTTTGGTATTCTCTCCAACTACGTTCACAAATGTGCTTTGTGTAGATTCAAAAGCAGTTCCTGATTCTCAACCTTAAATACCAGGCTGTGGAATTGCAAAGAAGATTAACAAGTGCAAAACCCCATAGGAACTCAGATCGCAGTCTCTTAAACAGGATTACTTCTGAAGCAGCCAGATAGTCTCAGAAAAGACAAGGTTTTTTCTTCTTTTAAGCTGTAGTTTAAGAATTTGTATAATCCATTAGGCTTCAATTAAGCTAGTATTAAAATATATTAATTCATGAGAGTTTCTTAATCACAGTAAGTCTAGCTCTAGGCTAGGTTTTATATAAAAAAAATCATTCACTATGGGGAAAAGAGTAACTGTACATACAAAAGGGGAGCATGGCGCACGCGGAATATGTTCTTCATGAATTAGTGTTCCAGGCAAACGGTGCTGGAGGATTCAGAAGTAAGGAGTTGACCTGAGGACTAGGGGAACAAATAGGTGATGAGTCCTCGTGTGCTTGATAGGTTTTCTACTGATGAGTAATTTTTAGGCAAGTTTTAGATTTTCACAGCAATTGAGTAGAAGTTAAGGAGTTCACACACAGCCTCACCCTATGCACAGTGTCCTCCAATGTCTGTATCTCTAGTCAGGTGGAGATTTGTCAGCATCACTGGACTAACCCATTGCTACCCAACCTCTATCATTTATACTTGGATCAACACTTGCTCATATGCTCTGTGGATTTGGATAATGTACAAGCATGACACTCAAGTGTCATACAGGAAACATCACTGCACTGAAAACACTCTCTGCTCTACTTGCTCCTTGCTCTCTACTCTTCAGTCCCGACTGTCAGTGAAAGCCTTCCTGTCTCCAGTTTTGCCTCTTCTGGAATTCATTCATTATAATCATATTATGCAGAATGAAGTACCTTCACTCAGTAACATGCACTTATAGATTCTCCATGTCTTTTCATGGCCTGGTAACTCTTTTATATTTAGTGATGACTACAATCCATTGAAAGAATGTAGCAGAATTTGCCCATGAGTCTATGGAAAGCTATCTCAATTGTTTTCAAATTTGACAGTTATGAATATAATTGTTGTAAGAAACTGCCGCCTGATTCTTGGCACACTGGAGAGGGTTCATAAGACCCATGCAAGTCAAGTACAGAGGAGAAGTTTAGTGTGTTCAGTAGTTTACACATCATAATTATTTTGCACATTTGATAATAGTGAATGTCTATGTAATGACTCACTGAAAGGATATGAATATATGATGATTTAAAATATCTCCATGTGGTTATATTTGAAATGTAAACACTGTTTATTTGTATTAAAATTCCATGGTAAGAAATGGCAAGAGAGAGGAGTGTTGAAAAAGCCACATCTGTGCCATTCAGTTCTGTCTCAGTAGTGAGCCTCTCCAAATATAAATTTTACTGTTATTAAGCAGTGCCTTTTTCGGGATAACAAATAATAGTTTGTTTTTATCTAAATATGTTTGTTAAAGAAAGGCTGCCCTTCACCCAGAAGCACCCAAACATTCCTTCGGGTTAGATACTGAACCGTTCTTGATACAACTTTTGTTCATATAAATTTCTTTACAGTGTTTATTCCCAGTCATATAGTAATTTTTCTAGATGACAGCTATTTATACTCAATATAGCTGTGTTTAGACAAGATTATAAAATGGGGGTGATTTATTATTATGTGTTACATCTTATTCAGTCTTTCACATTTCACAACTGTGCTAATTAACTTTACCTGTGAACTTACCACAGTCTAAAAGACACCTGGAAGAGAGTTTCAGTGGAAGGATTACTGAAATCAGACTAGCCTGTGGGCATTTCTATGAAAGATTGTTTTGATGTAACTCAGCCCACTTTGGGTGGAACCATTTTGTATGCTGCTTGTTCTGGGGATGTGTTACTGCTGCAACAGAAACGAAACTAGAATAGCTGCACAGATAATATGAACATAATTAATGAACCTAAAATTTCAAGGATGCATTGATGCCTTGGCCATTATGTACCTAATGTCTAAGGAGTAAATAATCTAGACCTTTTCTTGACTCATAAAACCAACCTTCCTTCCTTTTTTTTCCTCTCTTCCACTTTTCTTTCATGTTTCTTTTCTTGCTTTCCCTTTAAAAGCAAACAAGACTATTTCTTGTTAGCAGAGTTCAAACTATCCAGTAAACATTATTAAATGAATATAAGTCAAAATATTAATGAATGATTTTACATTAGATGCTTTTGATGGATTTTTATATAGCTTAAAGGAATTTTCTGCCTTGAAGGTGTCTGCAATATGATAAGAATTGTTGCAAATAGAAAATGCTTCTCTATAAAGAGCAAAAATGCTTGGAAGACAAACTAGTTACAAAACTAATTTATAGGCTGAACAGAACTAATACCTGTTCATTGATGATGATAACAAAGTCATCCAGAATGATACACCATCTGTAACAGTATGAAAATGCTTAATGACTTGGAAGAGACTGCCTATGAGAACCAGACCCATCCACTACTTTCTCAGAAGCTCTTATAAAAGGACAAAGGGAATGCTAGTACTGTGTCCTTGTCCAGAAAAAGACATGGCAGGAGCCAGTCTGGAGTTGGAGCCAAGGCCTTGAAGGAGTCAAGACTGTATTTTCTGGGGATATACTTCTTCCCTTTAAACTGTGGTTACCAGTTATACGGCAACTGTGTCCGAAGTATCCTGTGTTCACTTTGCCAACATCATCTGATGATCTTGGACATTCCACCCCATCCCCCTGTACAGTGTAAGAAGTGTGATGCTTAATGAACTTGTGTGGCATAAGTCATCAGTAGATGAAAGACCTCCCAGTCTCAGGGTCTGCTTTTGTCTTCTTTATTTCTCATCTGCGGTCCTTCCCCTTGATATCTCACCATTCATGATGTTTGTTCTTGTCCATCAACTGGCCTTTCTGAAGACATGGGAGTATTACTTGAGTTGTATATCTTTTGTGGAAAACAAAACAAATTCAAGGCACAGGACAATTCTATTCCAGATTCTGTCCTTTGTGAGAGTTCTCGGTGTAGTGGTGCATGCTGCAATAGAAAACACGATTCCATCTGCATTGTTTGTTCCACTTGCTGTCAACACACATTCTTGCGTAGGTTCCAGGAGTTCAGCTGTGTGTGTTTATCTTCTATAATTATATGTATAAATGTTTCATGGCAGTATACATTTTTAAAAGGAAGCTTGTCAGTTATGTGTCCATCACGGATGATTTTCTTTCTAGCTTTAAGGCATATTTGCTATTCACCAGCCTGTTAAAAATGAAACATGACTGATATTGCATTAGTACTGCAAACCAGCACCTTCGCTCAGCTAACAGTCTCATGAACTAAAAATTTCAGAAACATAGGACCCCCACAACGAGAATCAAGCCAAGAAATAAAATGTCTTGATATTGGATTATCATTAATGTTTTTGCTTTATTCTCTTGAAAGCAAATGATGAAGGTAGGCACATTAATTATCACCAAAACAGTACAAATATTAACCTTGACATAAAGGATACACTTGGCTGAAATATTCATTACACTAAAATTTATTTAATTCCTTCAAATTGAATTCTATGAAAACATTTTTAGAGAGTTTGTATACTCACAGAAACTAGATTGGGGTCACTAAAAGTCCATAGAGGTCTGCGGCCCATCCCCACAGTCTCCTTTTTGCTACAGTATTATACATCATGGTGGTATCATATTACAATTGTTGAACATCAGTTACTGAAACATCATTGTCACCTAAGAGCACAGTTTACATTAGGACTCACTCTTGGTGGTTGTATACTCTCAATCCTGGCTTATGTTTAATGAAAGTATTCAACATTGTGGTGTCACATAGAACAGTACAAGTGCATTGAAAACCCTCAGTGTACTGCTTCTTTATCCCTCTTTTTCTAGCTCCTGTCAATCATGGATCTCTGTGTCTATAGTTATCTTTACCAGCATGCCAAGTATTCAGAACTATGTAGTGTCTAGTCTTTTGGCAGTAGGTCTTTATTAGCACATGTATTCCTCTAAGTGTTTAGGGACTTTAATATCTCATTTAAAACTACTCAATAATATTCTTTTGGGGATTATTTAGGACAGTATTGTTGCTTTTGGGTTTAGGTAACTGTGCATTAAATTTCTATAAGTGAGAGTTTCTAAGTTTTGGGGTGGATATTAAGTGTTCAATTTGTTTGAGATAATGCCAGTTCACTTGACTGATGATAAGAATGTGCTAAGTGTGTATAAAGAATTGCCAGCAGGTCTCTTCAGTGGCTCTAACTCCTTACATCTCTACTCCTTTCCTCAAAGAAGATTTTCTTCATTTTTCCCAGCGTTTGGTACTCAGCAGTTTGAATTTTAGCCATTAGAATATGTGAGTGGCCATATCTCTTGATAGTTTGCACTTATTTAATGATAGTCTTTTCAATATATTTGGTTTTATTGTAATTTGTGTTTTCTACTGAGGCGTCTATTCAGGGTCAGGCACTTCAGTTTTACTGAGGTTATTGTAATGGTTTGTTGTTGAGTTTAATAATCCTGCAGCAAATCTTGGAACAATGGTCTATCACTAGCAGATGACTTGTCTTGTTCTCATGCCTCACCTTTTACTTGACAGTTTGCTGGTTTGGTTGTTTACGCTCAGATTTTCACTAATCCACTTCATGCATTTAGTGTTGCCTCCGGAAGTCATTCCCATGTCCAAGGTTACCTAGGTGTCCTTCCCTAACTTTCTTACTTTCTAAAAAATTGTATACATGTGTGTTACATTTTTGTACATGATCCATTTTGAATTAATTGTTGTGAAAGGTGCAAGGCACATGTCTATATTCATATTGTGGGGAGGGGATATGGGTTTCTGTTTGCTCCACATAATAGGTTCAAAAGGCATTCTTTGCTTCATGGCCTGGCATTTGCTCCTTTGTCAAAGATCAACTGACTACATCTATATGCACTGACCTCTGGCTTCTCAATCCGGATCCATTGATCTGTTTGTCTGCTCATCTGTTGGTAGGTTATTGCATTCTTTATATACTGTAGCTTTAGAATATGTTGTTTTGACCTTGGGTAGTGTAAGTCATCTGATTTTTTTCCTTCTTGAACCTAAGCTGGCTATTTTCCCTCTTGCCATTTTACATAATACCCTAGATAAGTTTTTGACACTTTAAAAATTTTTACAAACATTTTAATTAGGATTAGACTGAATCTTTAGATTTATTTAAGATCTTCATATAGACAATTTTGGATTTGCAGGCCATTAACAGAGAATGACTTCCATTATATTACATTCTGTGTATATTTTATGTTATTTATTTATAGACAGAGTTTCTCTGTGTAGCCTTGGCTGTCCTGGAACTTACTCTGTAGGACAGGCTGGCCTCAGACTCATAGAGATTCACCTGCCTCTGCTTCCTAAGTGCTGGGATTAAAGGCATGCAGCAACACTGCTCCACCCCAGTCATTTTTTCTAATATATAGATTTAAAATATATTTTGCTATATTTATAGCAAAGTATTTCATTTGGAGAATGCTAATATAAATTGGAAGCTTTTAAAATTCAAATGCTACCTGCCACTGTGTCCATTAGACTTCATGCTGACAGTCTATAACTACTTCTAATTCTAATTTTTGTCATTTTGAAAAAATTATTTAAGGCTTTCTACAGAGGAAAGTTATCATCAAACAGGCATATTTTATTTTTTTTTTATCTTACAATCTCATTACAATTCAGCTTGTCTGTGTTATAGT
>NW_022196895.1:27085575-27086615 GCF_008632895.1 Mastomys coucha | reverse complement strand
AATGTACCACCTCTCCATCTCTGCCAGGTTCTTGATCTTTGTCAAAAGCTTCAAGTTTTCTTCCTTAATGATATTACCTCCAAATTTGGAAATTGACTTTTATTTAATGATGTGGCGAAGTTCCCCTCTAGATTTTCTGTGAATTTTTTTTAAAAAAATCAGTAATGGAGATTGAATTTTGTCAAATGCTTTTTCCCATCATTAATGAATTGGGTACTTTTTCTTTTTAGTTAAAAATAAGATACAGCAATAATTTTGGTGTTGTGGTGCTCTTGTGGAAAGAGTTAGAAAATATTTAGTTTGCTTTCATCCTCTACAGGAGATTGTAAAAGATTGGTTCATTGTATCTTTCAGGATTTCCTAGCATCTACCAGTGAACTGATGAGGGTCTGAAAGTTTTCTGATTTTAGAAGACCCTTGCTGATTTATAGAAGCATGCTACCAATGCTGTTTTTTTATGTATGTAAGATGATTGTGTAGGTACACTGTGTGCACTTGTATGTTTACATATGTGAAAGTGGACATGGAAGCTGTCAGTCAACCTCGTGTTGTTCCTCGGGTGTACAGCCTCCTTTCTTTTGAGACAGTGTCTCTTAGTAGAACTAGGGATCTCCCCTTATGCTAGGTTATCTGCACATTTAGGTCTAGGGACCTTTTTTCTCCAGCACTTAAATTGCAAGTGCACACACAATGCTCAAATTCTTACATGTATTCTGGGGATCAAATTCAGGTCTTCATGCCTGGAAGGCAGCCACTTCGCTGACTTAACCATCTCCTCTAGCTTGTTCTTCTGAAATGACCAGGAGATTGAGTCTGGTTAAGGGCTATCCGTTTTATGATTATATCAAGATTTTGTTGATTTTCTGCAACAGTTTCTTGTTTTGCGGATGAATGATTTCTGCTCTGATTTTATTTTATTTTTTTAATCTTCTACTTACATTAGGTCTTAGTGGCTCTTATTTTCCTAGTTTCTTAAGATAGGAACAATTTTCACTGATTTTAGGATCTTTTTTTTTTTTTTTTTTTTTTTTTTTTTTTTT
>NW_022196895.1:27067311-27085540 GCF_008632895.1 Mastomys coucha | reverse complement strand
TTTTTGCTAACATATATGCCCTGGTTGCAAATATCTCTAAACTGTGCTTATGTGCTCCACAAATTTAGTTGAATTTATTCTAATTAATTAATTAAACTTTTAAATGTTATATTTATTCTTTCCTTTTTTCTTTTATATCTCTCTCCCTCTCTCTTCATCTACTTTTGTGTCATTTATAAATTTCAAATCTCTGTCACTGGAGGTTTTTACTAAGTTTTTAATTGTTAATTTGTAGTTTATGTCATACTTTTTGAGAACAGTCATTTTATCACAATCTTTCATGTCTACTACTTTTTATGGCACAGAATGAGGTATCTTCATCAGTGTCCATGAAATCTTTAGAAGAATATATAATATATAATAATATGATGAAGTAATCTGTAGATATAAATTATACTACATTATGGAGAAAACAAATGCTTTTCCTGGTCAATTAGAAATCGTTTCTCAGTCATGTCCACTACCACTCCCCCATAACTGCCACCCCTTATCACTTTAACATGTGCAGGACCTGTGCATGCTACTTTAGGCTCTGTGAGTTGGTATGTGCATTAGCCATGTATCTGGAAGGCATTGTTTCCTTGGTGTCATGGATTGCCTCTGTCTCATAAAATCTTTCTGCCTCCACTCCCTGAGCCCCAAGAGAAGTGCTTTGATGGAGATATCCCATTAGGAATGAGAGTTACAGTCTCTTGTTCTCTGCATATTTTCCCCTTGTAGTTTCTGTGTTAGTTCCCATCTCATGTAAAAGGCAGTTTCTGTGAAGATGGCTGTGCAGGGCACTGACCTATGAATGCAGCAGAATGCTTTCAGAGGTCACTTTATATCTGTGTTCTTGGCCATCCAAGCATTGTCAGACATGGGTTCTATCTCATGGAGTGAGCCTTAAATCCTGTCAGATATTGGTTGGTTACTCACACTGCATTTGTGACAGTATTGCACCAGCATGCCATGCAGGTAGGTCATCATTGTTGATCACAGGGTTTGTAGCTGCTTTGAGTTATCTCTATTCAATAGTTTCAAGCAGACTACCTTCCAATAATATGAACACTAAACAGTAGGGTTGAAATTCTAGATATGTGCCAGCTCAACTTTTCTATATTCTATGGGGTATGTACGTTGTATGTTCAGCAATAGAACTTTACCTTTAGTATGTGAGGAACAACCAATAGCCATAGAAAAAGCCTGAGTTGTTTGAGAGTTTCCATGGAGCCTATTTATCAATCTGAACAAAGCTTAATTCCACTGTATCAATGACCTCAACATATGGTTAGGTACCCTCAATATGAGAGAAGAAAAAAATGAGCAATAGTATTGAGCTCTTTTTCACAGGAAAAGACTTTATGAGCAAGACAAATAGCATAGGCACTAAGACCAACAATTAATAAATGGCAACCTCATGAAACTGAAGTTTCTGGGTGGAAAAGGACACCGTCATCTGAACAAAGCAGCAGGACAGAACGGGAAAAAATCTACCAATTGTACATCTGATAGAGGGTTAATATGTAAAATATACAAATTACTTTAAAAAGTGTATATTCAAAGAACAAATAGCTCAATCAAAAACGGGATATAGAACCTAAACAGTTCTCAAAAGAAGAAACACAGGGTGAGAAACACTTAAAGAAATGAACAACACCCTTAGTCATTAGAGAAACGCAAATAATAACTACTTTGGGATTATTGTTCTTATACCAGTCAGTATGGCCAAGATGAATAGAACAAATGACAGCTCATGCTGGCAAGGATATGGAGAAAGGAAACATTCCTTTATCACTGCTGGGAATTCAAATTTGCATAGCCACTAAGGAAATCAGTGTGGTGGTTTCTCATGAAGCTAAAGAATAAGTCTACCTCAAGATTCAGATATAACATTCTTAGGCATATACCCAAAGGGTTCTGCCTCCTACTATGGGGAAACTTCCTTATCCATGTTCATTGCTGCTCTATGTACAACGAAAATTGGAAACAACCTAGATGTCCATCAGCCGATAATGTAGTGCAAGTACAAAGTGGAATGGTATTAGCTGTTGAGAAAGAAAATCATGAATTTCCCAGGTAAATTGATGGAGGTAAGAAAAAAATCCTGTGAGGTAATTCAGACCCCAAAAGACAAATATATGTATTCTTTCATATGTGCATGTTAATTTTTAAGCTTTTAATAGGCATGTTACAATTCACATACCCACAGAACTTAGGTAAAGAGTAAACAGGAAGGGAGAATCTCCCAAGAAAGGGGTAATAAAATGTATAGCTACAGAGAGACAGGGAAGGTGGAGTGGGCGTATTAAATGGGTGAAGTAGGTAATAGAAAGGTAATAACATGGATAGTCTAAGATGGAATATGACGAGGAACAACTAACATTAAGGATCATTTAAGGGGTCACATTGAACCATGCCTAAACTCGACATCTATTGCCACCTTGAATAAGCTCCAATGCCATTAATGGGTTAAGTCTAGTTGAGTATTGTGAGTTAACTTTTCAAAGAAAGAAACTAAAATTTAGATACAATGTAACATGTTTCCCAAGTCTTACAAGTTCCCATGCATGCCAAAAACAACTGGGTTTTGGAATTCATGCTCTTTCTGCTCCTGATTTTCTTTAAAAATTATTCAATATTTAACCTCTAGATGATTCTATAATGAACAAATAAATTTCTCACAGACCTAATATGAGGGCTTTGTCTTGTCTTACTGTACCTTGCTTTGTCCTGTTTGACTGTTATCTCTTGGAGGCCTACTCTTTTCTGAAGAGGAAATGGAGGGGGAATAGATCTGAGGAGAGAGGAGTTGTGGATCAGTTTAAGAGGAGTAGAGGGAGGGGAAACTGAAACTGTGTTCAGATGTATGAGAGAAGAGTTTTTCAATAAAACAATTGAACAAACAAAAATAGGAGAATATATATACATATACATTGTTCATTAATGTCTTACAAGGCTAATGTCAGGCATGAAGTTTCTGATTGCTGTAAAATATGCCTAAGGTCAATAGTTTGGGGGTATATTTTGAGATTTTTTTATTATTAATACCATATAATTTTACAAATTAGATAGGCAAGTGAATAGGCAGGTGGATGTCCTTGTAAGTGGAAACCATTAACATAAACATAGATTTGAAGGATGGAAATACCTACAGCTTTGTAACGGATAGGCATGAAGTACATGTATGGCATATGTTAGTGCAATCTGGAACCTATAATACAGGATTATAATCTCTGAATCCTTTAAATATGTAATTTGTTACACAACAGCTAAGCTGGAGTACTCACTTTGTAACGTGTACATCCTAAGTGGGAGTCTTTGTAGCTTGTTGAGAGCACACTCAAAATTCTGCTTGCCACCTGTTGACTCTCCTGCACCAGGTTATTTATTATCTACCTGGACCTCTAGAGGCAGTTCTTTATCTTTATAAGCATCTTATTTTACTAAGTGAAGTTGAAATAGGCAGTGTTTTAACTTCATCTACTTTTCAAATTTTTAAAGAGAACAGTATAAAATTATTTAAACTTATTATGAGGTATGTAATCCTAGTTCAAAGGAATCTTTTTATTTTTTTTCTAAATTGTGTTTATAGATTTTCATAGGCACAAATATATTTAATCATTAAATACTTTATTTTAAGTTCTGCTTCTTCACCTAAACCCATTTTCCTGAGGTGTTTTTATTGAGAAGAATATCTGCTTAATTGTAATTACTCTTAATTAAGATACATCTTCTTTCTCCAAAACTCTAAAATGAATTGTGTGACAAAATATTATTCTTAAGCAGACATATAAAGTAATTTTTACTTAAATAGTTGTTTGTATCATAATTCTATCATATATAAATGTTTTCAATGTTTTCCCCACACAGTGCAGTCTTCAAAGGGAAACATGACAGACCTTTCCTGCATGCTCTTCTGGATAGTTTTTTATGATTCCTTAAAATTTATGAGGAGCTAGATATCCTGTTTTTCACACTTAAAAAACCGTCAGTTTTATTGCATGATAACCTATTTACATTTCATACTGTTTTCCTTTCTTTTGCCAATGTTAATTGCTTCATTGTGTTAATGTTATGTACAAAAATTACATCAACATTAATAAATGCTAGAAAGAGCTGGCATTCTACTCACACATGAACATTTCATTAACTCAAGAAAATTAATAAAGCTATATGCTAGCCCACACCTCCTCTGTAAGATTCAGAACAGTGTGGCCAGACCATCTTTATCATAAAATTCTATTTCCCAAGATGCAGAATTCACATATACATATCCGAGATATGTATATTCCACAACAGAAAGAAGATAGTTAAAATATTAACTCATACACACAACAACTCAATTTGTAAGTGGCCTGTCTTTCCTATCCTCCTCTCAAGTGTGTCACCATCTGGGTATGATTTAGTCATCTTTTCTCTATTGTTATTAAGCTCAGTATATTGATATTCTGCTTATAGTGCAATCAGTAAAAATCTGTAAGATATTCATTTGTCTGCTGTCTGGTGGCAGTTTCATGATGCTTTGAATGGGAAGTAAGTTCTGCAAGTGGTAAAAATGGAAATGTGCTTGAAATTTATTCTCTCAAAACACGTGCTTTAGATAGCAGTGTGTCCTCAGAAAACACAGGCTACAGTGAGTCAAACAACTTTACCTTCATTTCCTCATTCCATCCAATGGGGAAGTTTCAGGAAGTTTAACCTTGAATAAAAGTACACTGCGTATAGTCACCAATATCAGTCACTGATAAAACACCTCTTAAAACAAACAATGAAGACTTAGGTCATCCAGGTTGTGCCATAGAAATAATATAATGAGCTTGTTTCTATATCTAAGGTAAGGATCTGTGCGAATTATTAAAAAATAAAGTATTGGTACTATGCTGCCATTAACAGCATGCACAGTTAACCACAGGGGTAACTGTGAAGCCAAAATCTCAGAAATTGAGTATGAAAATTAAAGTTCAATATTTCAAATGGTCTTTCATTTAAGTCATTTTTGTTTTTGGACTTTAAAATCTACATGAGAAGTCTAGTGTTATAAAAACTCATATAATATTTTTGTTATAAATCTAACCCTCTGCCCTAATAGTAAACCAAACAAGAATATAGTTGTAATACTTATTGTATTTCCTTCATTGTGTACTGAGTTGAGCATTCTCTAATGAACTATTTCCTATATTACTTATGATTAGTTGTTTTATTAAAAATAAAATAGAGTTTCTAATTTGTTATCTTTGAAATTAATTTACTTGCAAAAGTAGCATATAGTTTTTGAGATATTTGTTATTTTCATTTTCTATTTCTACATTGCCATTTCATCTCATGACTACAGGACTCCTGATAACAACCTGCTATCTAACTTAAGATGAACCATGAATAGAAGCACTTTGGTACCACTCTAGACTCAGCACCATTATATTATGCCTGACAATTCATTCGTGTTGGTGACCAGAGTGAGATGAAATTTGAGGGAATTTTAAGTACTAATCTCTGCATATGGCTGAGAAGTGAACATGCTGTATGAGGTCATACTTCTAGATGCTGATTATTTGTTTTCCATATACATCCCAAGTCGTGTCATCTACGAATGTTAGGTTTTACCTGTTTTCAGTTAGAAACTTTTGAAGAAGCTTGATTACAAAGTTAAAGTAATCTAAAGATATCTTTATGTGTATCTACTGATGGTACTAAAACTGAGAGGCCTTTGTTCCTGGAACTTTAAAAATTCTTCCACCTTCTTAAATCATAGTTCTAAACTATATTCTTCATGGCTATGGGTGGTATTTGCTCATCTGACAAGCTGTGGACGTAACAGGCTACTGGATTACTATTCCAGGTAACAATGATACTGATGAGATTGTGTGTGTGTGTGTGTGTTCAAATTAGCACTTCTAACAATGAAAGTTAAAATGAAACAATTAATCTCTGGATTATACAGCTTGAGAGCTCTATTTTAAATGAATAACCAAGATGAGGAAGAAGCTTTCTAGAAATCTACCATCCATGTGAAAGTTAATTTTTAGATTTCTTCATTCATCTCAGGATTATATATAGAGATTCCAGAAGGAATTTAGATGTGTCTCATTTTGAATTTCTACATGAGTGATATAAATTCTGGATATTAAGAAAATGAGAGATGGTGATTTTCTTTGAGAGTTTGTTACTTGGACCAGTAGATCATTTTACAATGGTAGGGTTTTGAGGGAAAGGACAAGTAGATGAGAAAATAAAGAAGATAGAAAATTTGTTATTGGAAGGTCTTTCACTAGCTAATGGCTCATGAAAACATGCTTAAGAAATACAGCATCTTATATACAAGTCACATGGGATAAATGGGACATAGTCAGAGACAGCCATCATAAAATGGGCCAAGGTCAGTAAGAAACTAATCAAGTCATGTTGCACAAAAGGAACACAGAACCAAGCTTATAAGCTTTGGGACTGATCATTGTAGACTCTTCAGAGGAAAAAGTCAGATTTCCAGGAACTGAAGCCTTCTTTCAGACCCTTGCTCCTGCCCCAGCCGAAACCTTGCCAAGTCTGCCTCTGGCCAAAGACACAGAGCAGAGTCTCCTTTGTCCTTTCATCAGGTCCTCCGAGAAAGTCTTGGATTAGACAGACTTTCAAGGTTTTACCCTCTGCTGAGTGATTTCCACTGATGAGCCATGGAGGAGATAGATTCAAAAGTTACCCAGACTCAAGATTCATCAGTTCCCAGCACAGCCTATGCACATGCATCTTTTGAGGAAATGCTCTTGAAATTCTCTGTGATGCCTTGTCTTCAAACTGACAGGAGTTTTAATCGAATCCTCCTATACTGCTAACTCGGAAGCTACTGGCACCCCTTAACTTGGAGGCATTCCTAATTTTGTCTTATTTGGATGGCTACATAGAACTTTATTACTATGCATGCTTTTAAAACTGAATGGTCCCCAGAGCTTCCATAATGCACTGCACTGTACATGACACAGCAAACACTGTTCTGCTAGAAAGAAGATTCATCATTTTACAATTGCCATTGGACACTTCTGGGATTCTGATTAGAGATTACCTGTTCCTTGAGGTCCATTTTTCTAGAAGTAATACTTGTATTAAGTAGAAAAATCAGCCATTGGATAGAGAAACTTAGGTGATCACTCAAGATTTGAATATAACATTCTCCTCTGTGTAGGCCTAGAATCATAAAGTGTTACACTGAAGTACTATTTACATATTCACGAAATCACTTATTCTGAAAATAACATTGTGCCTTCCCACTGAGAGAAAAAGATTTGTTATTCCTCTCATATATTAGATGAAGCGAAAAAGAAATAGAAGAAACCTGAAGCCTTCACCTGCAGTAAGCAGTCTGCAGAAGTACAGGCTGGAATCCAGCCCCTGCTGTGACTCTAATGTCCAATTTCTCAGACAGAGGATTTACACATGAGGGATGATGATGTTTTGGAAGGAAATTAACATAGCCTTAGATGGAAAAAGCAGAGTATCTCAAATTAACTACAGAGCTATTACAATGACATTGTGTGCTGTACAATAGCCCATTATGCAGTATTAGATCACTGCCTTCCTCTGTTTCTGGCTTATTACTGGGGACAAAACAAAGTTTAAGCAGCATTTTGTGCACTGTCGACCACATAAGGTCTGCCTGGGGTTCTGAAATTTATTTAGAAAAACAAACATATTCATACACATACATATACATGCACACCTCACATGCACAAATGCATACATAATACACACATTCACATGGATGAGTGCACATGTGCATGTGCACATGTACACACATTCATGCACACATTCATATGTGCACATTTGTACACACATTTACACATGTATCATGCTTGTATAGCCATCCAGGCAGCATTTCAATTTTCAATGTACCCCTTTAATTGCAATTTTTAAATTTGTGTTTTACAATGCACTGACTTTATAACTTAATAATGTGTAATTATAAATTTTTGATATGCATATTTAGATGTTGAATTTATTTATATAAATTTAAAAGGTGCCAACACATATTTTGATATATGATATCATATTTCTAAATTGATTTTTGTTCTTCCTTGCTTTTCCTATATATTTTTTGACTCTCAATCATCTGTTCATTGAATTAGAATCTGGTATCTTTCATTTCAATTTCTTTCTTTCTTTCTTTCTTTCTTTCTTTCTTTCTTCCCTTCTTCCTTTCTTTCTTTGTTCCTTTCTTCCTTTCTTCACTTTATATCCTGATGATAGCTCCCCTCCTTTCTCTCCTCCCAGTCCCAACCTTACACTCCCCTCCCCATTCAGAGAATGGGAGACCCCCATGTGTGCCAGCAACCCCATCCCCTCCAGTCAGTCATGACTAAGTGCTTCTATCCCACTGAGGTCAGACAAGGCATCCAGCTTGGGGAAAGGGAATTCAAATGTAGGCCACAGAGTCTGAGACAGCTCCTACTCCAATTGTACTTCATGCAGGGAGCCTGCATGAAGACCAAGCTAGATATCTGTTACGTATTTGTAGGGATGTAGGTCCAACCCGTGTATGCTCTTTGGTTGGTGGTTCAGTCTCTGTGAGCCCCCATGGGCTCAGGTTAGTTTACACTGTAGGTCTTCTTGTGGTGTTCTCGATCCCTCAGGCACCCTCAGTCTTTCCCCTGACTCTTCTACAAGATTTCAAGATCAGCTTACTGTTTGGCTATGAGTCTCTGTATCTGTTTCTCTTAACTGCTAGATCAAGCCTCTCAGAAGTCAATTAGGCTAGGCTCATGTCTGTAAACATAGCAGAGTATCATTAATATATCAGGAGTTGGCTTTCTCCCATGGAATGGAACTTAAGTTGACCAGTCATTGGTTGTCCATTCCTCCAATCTGTTCCATCTTTATCACTGCACATCTTGTAGGCAGGACAAATTTGGGTTGAAAGTTTTGTGGATAGTTTAGTTTCTTCCTCTCTCTATTGGAAGTCCTGTATGGCTACAGGAGGTGGCACCTTCAGGATCCATATCTCCCACTGGTAGGAGTCTCAACTAGGGTTACCCCATAGGCTCCCAGGAGACTTTCTTATCCTAGGTTTCCAGCTAGTCCTAAAGATGCCACCAATTTCCATGTTTTCTCTCATCCTTCTTCCTCCTCTCCATTTACCTCATACCTGATCCCTTCTCTCCATCTATTACCCTCCCAATCCTCTCTCCCACTCAGTTCCCTCCCTTCATTCACTTCCAATGTCAGCTTTATTTTCGTTCTGGGTGAGATTCAAGCATCCTCGCTTGGGTCTTCCCTCTTGTTTAGCCTCTTTGGGTTTGTGAAGTGTAGGGTGGGTATCCTGGACTTTATGACTAATATTCACTTATAAGTGAGTACTTACCATGTGTGTCTTTCTGAATCAGGATTACCTCACTGGGGATCATATTTTTCTAGCTCTACCCATTTCCCTGCAAACTTCATGATGTCCTTATTTATAGTAGCTGAGTGGTGTTCCTTGTGTAAATGGATCATATTTTCTTTATCCACTCATTGGTTGAAGGACACCTAGGTTGTTTTTTGTTTCTGGTTACTATGACTGAGGTTGCTATGAACATATTTGGGCAAGTGTCACTGTGGTATGTTGGAGTATATACCCACAAATGGTATAGCAGCATCCTGAGGTATAAGTATTACCAATTTTTTGAGAAACCACCAGATTTATTTTCAAAGTGATTCTCCAAGTTTGCACTCTCACCAGCAATGGAGGACTGTTTTCCTTGCTCCACATCCTTGCCAGCATGTGCTATCACTTGAGATTTTGATCTTAGCAGTTCTGATAGATATAAGATGAAATATCAGTTGTTTTGATTTGCATTTCTTTGATGACTAAGAAGGCAGAACATTTCTTTAAGTGCTTCTTGGGCACTTAAAGATTCTTTGGTTGAGAATTCTGTTTAGCACTGTATCCCATTTTTAAAATTTCCTTTTTTATATTAATTGTTCGAGATTTTTGTATATTTGCATTATTTCCTTCCCCTCCCTTTTCTGTCTCCAACTCTTTCCCATATATTTCTCATTCAGATTTATGTATTCATTTTAATCTCTCTCTGTCTCTCTGTTTCTCTGTCTCTCTCTGTCTCTGTCTCTGTCTCTCTGTCTCTCTGTCTCTCTGTCTCTGTCTCTCTCTCTCTCTCTCTCTCTTTCTCTCTCTCTCTCTGTTAGATATGTACTACAACCTGATCAGCCTATATAATGTTACTTCTAACTGTACATTTTTAGGGCTGGTTATTTGATATTGAATAACCAGTTGATGTGCTACTTCTTGTCAATTCTCTTTGCAATAGATGGAAACTATTACAGAAAACCACAACTGATAAAAAGATACACTTGTGGAGCCCAGACCCAATGGTATATATACAACACAACTCTGGAGCTCAGTGTCAAATGATATATTTACAATACAATAGAACTCCTGTACTTATGTCTCAGGCTCTTCTCAGAAAACCAGGCAGAAAGATTGTAAGGATCAAAGGAATGAGATTTTTTTTCTATGAGATAGTGTTTTCTAGAAGTGCCAAATTGTATGTCTATGAAGTCACACCAGTATGGCTGTCCAAACCTGAGCTGGACAAGGATGACATCAATAGTTCTACTACTAAAGGAGGAAAGTGGACAAGGCCTCAACTTTAGACAGTGAACCACAAGCAACTAAGGACCGACGAGAATGGGAGATATAATCCCCCTTCTTTGTTTTTTTATTGAGTCAGGGATTTATTTACCTTATTCTGTAGCCCCGGCTAGCCTAGGAATGATTATATCGTACATATTGGCCTGAAACTTGTAGGGATTTGTCTTTTTTCAGACTCATGAGTGATGGAATTATAAGCATGTGCCATCATACCAGGTTTTATATTGTATACTTTTTTAAAAAAACCCCACAGAGAATCTTTTCAAATATGAATGTCTCATATCATAAGATTCTTTACCATCAGACTGCCTGCAGACCTTCCTGGGTGCTATTTAATTTCATTTGAAAATTCCGTATAAAAATCAAACTTGCAGCTTTTCCCTGTGGCAAGAAGAAAACAGTCTCTTTGGAATAACATGAGAAGAAGATACTTAAACTTAAATGAACCATATGCATTCAGGTATTCCAGTCCTAGGTCTAAAATGAATTTGAGTTTCACCACAGCTATCTCTAATCTAATTAGCATCCCTATCCATTCCTTTGAGATATATTTTGAGTCATGAACATGATATAATTCTAGGCCTTGGGAAACTCCAAATCTAAATGACCATCGAGGATATCTCTTGTTGGTTCTGAGATAAAGAGTTACAAACTGTTTGGCGTATCTTTGCAGCCTCCATTAATTGAGTATTCTACTTAGATCTGAGTTGAGATTTCAGGGCATAGGTGACATGGTTAAGGAAAAGTATACAGAGCTGAAGAATCAGAGAAGAGAATGAGTGTGAACATTTTGAAGAACTTCAAGTTATTCGCTGGAACACTGGACGTGCATAGAGGATACTAGGAAGCTCATTGAGCAATACAGTGACTGATGGTATCAGAAAGATTCCTGCAGTAGATCTCAATGTTTGATTATGCAAGCTGCAGTATATGTGTATGTATACATATGACTTAAATTAGCACATTTTCTACATATACACATACACATATATTGCTATATTTGTGTGTATATGCAAGTATATATTTTGAACACACATATAGACACACTTATAGGCTAGGGTTTTGTCTATTTACCTATGTGTGGTCAGCATGAAAATCAGAACTTTGTATGTAGTAGCAGTTAAAAAATATTCTCTTAAGGGAAGTTAACTGTAGCAAGGAGAAAATTGGAGTTACTATTGTAGAGATAAGCACGAAAATACACTAATACTTGCCCCTTCAGTATCACCTCAGAAATTATAGGTCTCTTTGAGGTCAAAATCAAAGTAAGAACAAAGCATTCGCATAAACCTAAATGTGTACTAAATCACATTAGCTCTTTGGGGTTGTAGGTATTCACATCCCCTATACTTTACATTATCTGAGTTGTCTTTATATTTTGGCAATTTATCAGTTTTCTTCTTTGGTTTCAAAAATCCCTATTTCTGTTATAGAAAGTAGACCTCTGATAATATTTTCCATGAGAAGTAAAAGAAAAGAAGAAGAAATGTTACTTGTTCCTTGGGTATCTTGACAAAGGTCCCCATGACAGTGTGTAAAAGAAAACTGCACTGTAAACTAGATGAAATTTTCTCCATGGTTAACATTCTAAACATTTCTTTAATACTGAGAGTTGTCCATCTAAGGAATGTGTACTTTGACAGTATGAGATGTGTACTTTAAAGGGATTGTGTTTTTCTGGTACCATTGCCTGAAATTACAGAATGTTATGGCACTTCAGTGTCTGACATTCCTATAAATTTCCCTTTAATGTTATAATGCATGTGATAGCAGCTAATTTTTGTAAGTATGATATTGTGTAACCAGGATAAATACATTTGTTAAAAACATATCTTCATATTTTCACTTGACAATGCCAGACAACTGTTGCTCATTATAAAAAAATTACTTAAATAAAAATTAATCTCTGACAAAAGAAGCATAAATAATGTATCAAAATTACCTAGTTATGTGTTTTCCAGGACTTTTTGGTAATGTCACAGTGTTCAGTAATGATGATATTTGAGCTTTTCTGTTGTGATCCTTGCTTTGTGATAATTGTTCTCACAATGGTAGAGACCAAGAGTCATGAAGTTGAAAATGAAGTTAAAACCTCATTTTTCTTCTACCTCAGCTGTTCCCTTATATCCTTCCCAACACATACTCAGAAGAATGTGCTCTCAAAAAGACAGAATTGTTCTTTAAAAGTCATTTGTTATATTCGATTCCAAAATGTGTTATGATTGTTTGAACACATTGCAAAGGCATCTATGCTGGGTATTCAAGCTCTGACATGTAGTCTTGGCTGTTACAGAGAAGTGTGTCAGTTGCCTCATTTCTTGTAAATCTGGATTTTTTTTACTAGAAAATGGTATGCAAAGTCCTTCCCAGCTGTAAACTTTTTGACCCAAACATGGTTCAATAACAAATGGACTCCTTTTGCTTTTCAATTTGATTCTCAGCCATCTGTTGGTGCATCAAGAGGATCACAGGTTTAAGGAGTCTCTTGCTAAGCCAAGATCAAACTCTTCCTATAACATGTTTTCCTTCATTTCATACTCTTTTCAAGTACACACAGAAGAATAAGTCTGTATTGTCTCCTTGGAACTCTGTCAACACTGAGTTAGCAAGATCATTCTCTCTTCACCAAGAGGAAGGACAAAACTTTCTCCTCTCTCTCTCTCTCTCTCCCTCTCTCTCTCTCTCTCTCTCTCTCTCTCTCTCTCTCTCTCTCTCTCTCTCACACACACACACACACACACACACACACACACACATACATACACACACACACACTTATGCTCACACTCAGACACACATTCAAATGTAGATACACAGATGTTAAGAGTGTGTGTGTGTATAGGTATAGGTAGCGAAATGAAAACCAAAACTGTGGCCTTAGAAATAGTATGTATTACTTTCTTCTGTTTTTGAAACTATCAACAGAAGTAATAAAACCACACTGTTTTCCAGCTGTACTCTTTTTACAAGACTTCTAAAATAGGAGTCTAAGGAGCAGTGAAACTGCATGTCACCATCTTCATTTCTCCATAGTCAAAGGTCTCATTCACGGAGAAATAAAAACATCAGCCCCAAGGCATCACTGAAACATAACGGTATGTCAAGAAGGACAGTGGTTTTTATGAGTCATCTCATTAAAATGTCACAACAGCCCATTGATTTAGGCACACTTCCTTTAATAGAAGTACAGAAAGATGGAAACTCAGCTCCAGGAAAACAACTTTGTATGCTCAAAGAAGAAAAGCCAAACTTTGAAACAAAATAGAAGAGAAGGCTATATTCATTGCCAGTTTCCTAAAAGGACAAGAATGCTGTACCAAACAGTACAGACAAGAAAGGAGAATTTGAGACAAATGTCTAGAATTTAAAAGAAAGAGTATGAAGAGGCACCCAGTTGTAGGGCATGCCAAGGGACCTGAAAGGAAAAAGGAAGTGCTGTACATTTTAGATGCTTCTCAGGTTTCTAGAGCCAAACTATGTAAATCTATTCAGTATGTGTAGCTTATGCATAATCAGTTTGACTTCAGAGGGATAGATTACTAGCTAAGGGGCAAAATTCTCTGGCATTATTCTAGTCTCCATATCTTTGCAAATGATAATTTATGGTTTCCTTCTATTTTTCTTTTCTCTTCTATAAATTAATGTATTTTTTACACTCCATATTCCATTCCCTGTCCTCCCATCCACCCTCTGACTTCTCCCCATGCCCCTGTCTCCATGTAGATGTCTCCACCTCCATCCTACCTGACCTCTAAACTCCCTGGGGCTTCCAGTCTCTTGAGGGTTAGGTACATCATCTCTGAGTGAACACATACCCAGAAGTTCTCTACTGTATGTGTGTTGGGGGCCTCATATCAGCTGATGTATGCTGTCTGTTTGGTGGCCTAGTGTTTGAGAGATCTCGGGGGTCCAGGTTAATTGAGACTGCTGGTCCTCCTACAGGATAGCCCTTCTCCTCAGCTTCTTTCAGCCTTCCCTAATTCAAAAACAGAGGAAAGCTGCTTCTGTCCATTGGTTGGATTCAAATATTATTTTCAGTCATGGTTGTATATGAAAATTTATATCAGCATAAATATGAATTATCCAACAAAAATCCTTTTTCAAATGTTTCCATGAAGCATAACATAGCATGATGGATATTCTGAGACCAGAACTCTGGTTCAAGGAGAGGTGTATTGCAGAACTAAGATGAGAAAATAACAACCACCAAGGTTGTTCCAATGAGGTAGGCACATGCACACACGCAGAGAAAACTAAGCGTCTAGTCAAATCTTTGTTTTCAGTTAAAGACTAATGTTTCAATTCTAAGTATCAACAAGTTAAAAAAGTGTTTCACCTTGTGTACATATCCCCATTTTGGTCACAACATTAGTTGTGCTTATGTGAAGCTCTTTGACTAAATCATGTCTGCTCGAGTATCTATGAGCATAAATGTTAAAATGGAACAAATTTTCTTTTACAGAGGTCTCAATTAAATTACAATATTAAGCATACTACTATTGGAGTCCATTAAAGATTTAGTTACCTTCTGTGGTGAACATTAAGAAGCTATTACTCAAATTCTATTTAAGGTATTAAAAGGAATTAAATGTATAAGAAATGTCATTATACATCGCGAGCTGATTTTCTAACGAAAGCTTAGCCACTGATAGATTGCTTAAGCATCTCCAAGGTTTCAGTTTCATACTCAATAATTCAGAGACAGAGTGGGGCTATACTGATTCATAATTTTCACTCATCCTTTCTCAGCAGAATGATAGAGAAACAGCCTTTCTTTCTCACCTGGTATCTAAAGCTGAGTTCTTCAATTAAAACTCAGCAGTCATCAGTGAGGAAATAGCACTGAGTTCCCCCAGGGATCAGTACACTGCCCATTATGTTCTCTGTTGCCAACACTCTTTGTATCACACCATGTAGTCATGTAGTCTTAGCCTGTTTTGCTATCATGGCCAAGGGTAAAGAAGTTAGTTTTCTTACATTGTTTTTGAATACTTGTCCCTTCATTTCTGCTAAAAAGCTATAGCCTGAGCTGGTAGGACAATGTGCCTTTAATTTTTTTTTTTTCTGAACAAAAAGAAAATTTGTTATGCAGAGTTTTTAATTTCTGTTTTTGTCATTTTTAATACTATGTTTGCTCAATGGAAGAACAGCATTCTCGTTCTTTCTCTTTAATGGTATATCAACAGTTTTCAATTCAAATGTCATCAGGGAGCAGCTGGGAAAATATTAAAACAATTGGAAGATCTCTGTAAGTATAAGGTAACTACAGAAAAGCAATTTTGAAGAGATTGGAACATTCTGTTATAGGATAAATATACTCTCTAACTCATTTCTGTACTTCTTATTATTAATTCTTCTCACACAGCCATGTTCTGAAAGGACCAGAATTTCTCTGCTTTTGGCAGGAATCCAGGGATATAAACCTTATAGATATTAATGCTTTCAAAATACTTGTTTTGATGCCAGAAGTCTCTCTTTTTTTTGGGTAGCCTTTCCAAACAGCAGCAGATGAATAATACTAATATTTCATAATAAGGAAAACCACATTGAATACAATGGACAACTTAGTGCCCAGAGTAGGGGACCACTAAGTTGGCTCAAGAACCACAAGACCAAGTTCTCAGCAAAAAGGATATTTATTTGCTCCAGAGGGACAGAGGGCAGAGAAGAGTCAAAAACAGGAGACAGAGGGCAAGGGAGAAGGGGAAAGAGGACAAGGGAGAGAAGGCAGGGATATTTGTCTCTTGATAAAGAGGAGACAGATGTGGCCCATAGGCAAATGTCAGTTTGTAAAGGATAAAGTGAAAACCCAATGTTAGGATGAGGTGTTTAAGTTTAATTGGGCATGCTAATTAGATGAGCCAAAGGGAGTTTTTGATTGCTGGGCTTCAATACTTTGATAGTTGGACCTTGGTAGTCAGCCTCAGGAGGAGAAAATGGCCAAATAAGGGATCAGACATTGGCAGCTAGCTTTAGGACTGCATTTTAATGTTTTTTATCAAGGCAGAGGGAATGATAAAGAAGGGCAAGGGCTACCAGAGCCAAGCCTACCACACTCAAGCTAGCCAGAATGCTTTACCCAGCAACACTCCAATGGTTTTTATTTTAAAAATATCTCTTCGAACTCTCAGCCATGTGAAGTGGTTCTCAGGGACTGGGAGCAGATAGGACTGAGTAGAAACTCCCATATTCAGACATGTCCATGATTCCTGAATTTTGAACTGTGGAATATCCATATGGGGGAAACAAGAGCAATCTTTATGCAGATGATGGATAAGACTGGGATGTTTAGCTTAACAAACAGGTGCTTTCCCTTGTGAAGACTGTTTTCTGTGAACATCATAATAAAAACTAGTAGCCACATACAAAAATCACTATAGGCTGAAAGTAATAGTGTTTTCTTTTCCAGTTTAATTTCAGATTTAAGAAAGTATTCACTGTTTCATCATCTCCGAAAACGCGATTATTTAGAAATAAAGTACCTCTCTCTCATTTCATCATATGGATGAAAAAGCTACTAAGTTGTATGGGTTCTCTTACTTAATGTACAACACCGTTATGCATACGTTTCGCCATAAAGAATTAGTGAAATCCATGTGTTTGTAAACAGAGACTGGAGATCCTATGGAACAGGGCTCTTTATTCATAGCTAAGTTCAAGATGACAATCCAGTCACTGAGTTTATTCAACAGTAGTAGAGTGAATGATTTCCTCTTTGGGGAACAAATGCTTTATTAATACTCAAAATTGAATACTGAAGTGAGTAGTCACTGAACTTCTGTTATCTGAGAAATTGGGAGTTACCTAACAAATAGAAGAGAGAAGGAATTAGTTCCACAAATAAAATAAAGGTTAAAGAAAAAAAAAAACCAAAATATAACTTTTCCTGACAAATATTTGGTTCCATCTTGAAAAGATTTTGCCAGCTGGAGCTTCAAGCAGTGTAAGCACTGATTGGAAAGGTGGAGAGTTCCTTGATGTAAATTGTCCACAGGAGTAGATTATCATGAATCACAGATGCTTTATCATGAGCATACTAAAATAAGATAAACAGTGACAGGAAGACCCTTATAATCCCTGAGTAGAACAACTTTGTAATATGATTTCTCATTGATTATGAATGTATCAGTTCATTGACTCCATGTGTACACTAGCCTCTATATCACTGCTTCTATCATGTAACTTTTTGTTTTGCTGTTAACACATATGGAGTGAATTCTTTAAGCATCCCAAATATATTCTATACCCATATAGTCAGGTAATAATCACGTATTAATAGAAATGTATCTATAAATATGCATTTATAGATTCGGTACAGTTAAAGGCATCAGCATTGCCTGACTGATCTTATAACATGAAAGAAGTGCTTATTAGATAGCACTTTTATAAAAGGCTAAGATGAAAAACAACATTTTTATATTTCTCCTTGTTACTTGTAAAACTTTGATAAGCTTCTGTTACATTTTCCAGACAGTCTCACTTCAGGTTTCCAGAGTAGAATCTCCCCTTTCCACTTCCCCTCTAGATCCCTTAGCATGTGACCTAATGATTTAGAATAATTTGTTGAGAATGGAATTAAAACCTAAGCCAAATATTAGAGACATTGCTAAGAAGAAA
>NW_022196895.1:27041183-27067301 GCF_008632895.1 Mastomys coucha | reverse complement strand
AAAAAAACAGGAGCACACAACCAAATCGAGATCAATTAAAATAACCCATTTTTTTTGATTGATAGGGTATGAAATTTGTGAACTATGTTAGGTAATACTTTAAACAGTGTATACATTAAAGCCCTACAAGTATTCATGTTGGAGGCAAGAAGTTTAATTCCTTTGTATCCATCTCTCAAACTGTAAGTTTGATTTTTCACTTACCTAGTGGGACGCAGGTCCTTTGGTTGAGTGAGAGGTATACTTAGTGCTGCGTATAGTGGAGTTTCTTGTGGGATTGTACAAACTACTGATACCTCAGCTCCGGTGTCAGAAACTCTACCTTTACTGATGCAATATTTCAAAGATGTAAGAACCCTACAGAGAACTCTAGTTTATAATCCCTATGGATAACCGTGGACACAGGTATGGCCCTTTGACTGTCAGTGGTGCCTCCTGGAAAAAGTTTCTAGTACAAAACAGTACTACATTCTGTCAACTTTGGTTCTCAAAGGGAAACATTTTAGAAATGCAGATGGAGCAATTCTAAGCTGAAAATGTGTTATCACACCAGTACTCAAACAGTTTTGGACTTTCGATTTTTTGGATTGGTATTCAAATAGGAATTCTGTGCCAATACTACAAACTAAAACCATAATTTAAAATATTCTCAAATAAGAATGACTTCTGGCCTTAGTACATACAGAATTCTGAATGTACAGTCATTTGTAAGCCCTGGACATGGGACTTTAGAGAATCCACAAAGCCTCTTGTCTTTAACCACATTTTAATCAATATTTTAACATTATTAGAATTTCCAGTGCTAAATATCGAGAATAATGGCTCAGTGGAAGACCCTAACAAAGCACGTGCTTTGCATAAACCATAGGACAGACTGTGGAAGTTCTGGATAATAGCACAAGTGGAAGAGGCGTTGGTTCAGGTTTCCCAAAACAAAATATAGCCCCTTCTCTGGGGCTGCTGGAGTAAGTCTTAAAGTTTGGAGGAGGGTGAGGTACCCTCTTAGAGGAAAAGGAGAGGTGGGTGGAGTGAAGGACTCCTGGAGGAGAGCCCAGAAAGGGAGATAGCATTGGAAATGAAAACAAATAAAATGACTAATAAATAAAAAACCTTATTTCAATTTTGAGGGTGTTAATTTAGACGTGTTGGTCTGTGCACACCTCTTGGATTCTCTAAGAGTGGCTTCTCTGCTCTACAGTTACTGAGTATCTTACTCTTCATGTCATTTAGCAATATGATGGAAGCCAACTTGCCAGGAGATTTGTAGCACCAGACTGAGAGTCAGCAGGTCTTTTTTTTAAAGTTTAATTTAATTTTATTTATTTACATTTCAAATGTTTTCCCCTTTCCTGGTTTCCCTTCTGCAAACCTCCTATCCCATCCCCCCTCACCCTGCTTCTATGGGGGTGCTCCCCCACCCACCTGCTCACTCCTGCCTCACTGCCCTAGCATTCCTCTACACTGGAGCATCAAGCCTTCACAGAACCAAGAGCCTCCACTCCCACTGACGCCAGATAAGTCTCTTTCAGCTCCTTCAGTCCTTCACCTAAATCCTCCATTGGGGTCCCCGTGCTCAGTCCTATGGTTGGCTGCGAGCCTCTGCATCTGTATTGGTCAGTTCTGGCAGAACCTCTCAGGAGACAGCTGTATCAGGCTCTTGTCAGCAAGCTCTTCTTAGCATTGCCAATAGTGTCTGGGTTTGGTGTCTACATGTAGGATGGATACACCAGGTGGAGCAGTCTCTGGATGTTACCCCCAGTTCTCCCCCACTGCTAAACACCTCTGTTTAATATTCTGATCCTATGTATATATCCTCAGTTTCCTCCCATACCTGATTCTTTCCTTCTTTTCCCCTCCCACTCTTCTCTTCCTCCAAAGTCCTTCCCACCCTCTACTTCACTTGATTATTTGGTTCCCACTTTTAAGTAGGACTGAAGCATTCACTCTTTGGTCTTCCTTCCTCTTGAGCTTCATGTGGTCTGTGAGTTGTATCGTGGGTATTCTATGCTCTTTGCCTAAGACCCACTTATCAGTGAGTACATACCATGTGTGGTCTTTTGCGACTGAGTTACCTCACTTAGGATATTTTCTAGATCAATCCATTTGTCTGCCAATTTCATGAAGTCATTGTTTTTAATAGCTGAGTAGTATTCCATTGCATAAATGTACCACATTTTCGGTATCCATTCCTCTGTTGAGGGACATCTGGGTTGTTTCCCACTTCTGACTATTATAAATATGGCTGCTATGAACATAGTAGAGCATGTGTCCTTATTACATGTTGGAGCATCTTCTGGGTATATGCCCAGGAGCAGTATAGGTAGGTCCTCAGGTAGGTACTATGTCCAATTTTCTGAGGAACCACCAGACTGATTTCCAGAGTGGTTGTACCAGCTTGCAAACCCACCAGCAATGAAGGAGTGTTCCTCTTTCTCCACAAGCTCGCCAGCATCTGCTGTCAACTGAGTATTTGATCTTAGCCATTCTGAGAGGTGTGAGGTGAAATCTAAGGGTTGTTTTGATTTGCATTACCCGGATGTACAGATGTTGAACATTTCTTTAGGTGCTTCTCAGCCATTTGAGTTTCCTCGGTTGAGAATTCTCTATGTAGCACTGTACCCCATTTTAAAATACGGTTATTTGGTTCTCAGGAGCCTAACTGCTTGAGTTCTTTGAATATATTCGATATTAGCCCTCTATCAAATGTAAGATTGGTAAAGATCTTTTCCCAATCTGTTGGTTGCTGTTTTGTCCTATTGACAGTGTCCTTTGCTTTACAGAAGCTTTGCAATTTTATGAGGTCCCACTTGTTGATTCTTGATCTTAGAGCAAAAGCCATTGGTGTTCTGTTCAGGAAATTTTCCCCTGTGTGCTTATGTGTTTGAGTATTTCCCCACTTTCTCTTCTATTAGATCCAGTGTTTTATATGAAGGTCTTTGATCCACTTGAATTTGAGCTTTGTACAGATAAGCTTAAGGTAAGAATGGATCGATTTGCATTCTTCCACTTGTTGACTGCCAGTTGAGCCAGCACCATTTGTTGAAAATGCTGACTTTTTTCCATTAGATGGTTTTATCTTCTTTGTCAAAGATGAAGTGATTATAGGTGTGTGGGTTCATTTCTGAGTCTTCACTTCTATTCCATTGATCTACCTACCTGTCACTGTACAACTACCATGCAGTTTTTAATCACTATTGCTCTGTAATACAGCTTAAGATCAGGGATGGTGATTCCCCCAGATATTTTTTAATTGTTGAGAAAAGTTTTTGCTTTCCTCATGTTTTTATTATTCTAATTGAATTTGAGAATTGTTCTTTCTAACTTTATAAAGAATTGAGTTGGAATTTTGATGGAGATTGCATTGAATCTGTAGATTGCTTTCAGCAAGATGGCCATTTTTACTAAATTAATCCTGCCAATCCATGAGCATGGGATATCTTATCTTCTGAGGTCTTCTTTGATATTTTTTCTTCAGAGACTTGAAGTTCTTTTTGTACAGATCTTTCACTTGTTTGGTTAGAGTCACACAAAGATGTTGTATATTGTTTGTGACTATTGTGAAGGGTGTCATTTCCCTAACTTCTTTCTCAGCCCCTTTATCTTTTGAGTAGAGGAAGGCTACTGATTTGTTTGAGTTAATTTTATATCCATCCACCTTGCTGGAGTTTATCAGCTGTAGGAGTTCTCTGGTAGAATTTTGGTGGTCACCTAAGTATACTATCATATCATCTACAAATAGTGATATTTTGACTTCTTTCTTTCCAATTTGTATCCCTTTTGGCCTCCTTTTGTTGTCTATTTGGCCTAGCTAGAACTTCAAGTACTATTTTGAATAGATAGGGAGAGAGTGGACAGCCTTGTCTAGTCCCTGATTTTAGTGGGATTGCTTCAAGTTTCTGTCCATTCAGTTTGATGTTGGCTACTGGTTTGCTGTATATTGCTTTTGCTATGTTTAGGTATGGGCCTTGAATTCCTGATCTTTCTAAGGCTTTTAACATGAAGGGATGTTGAATTTTGTCAAATGCTTTTTCAGCATCTAATGAAATGATCGTGTGGTTTTTTTTCCTTTGAGTTTGTTTATGTAATGGATTATGTTGCTGGATCTCCATATATTGAACTACCCCTGTATCACTGGGATGAAGTCTACTTGATATTGGTGAATGATCATTTTGATATGTTCTTGGATTCAGTTTATGAGAATTTTATTAAGTATTTTTGCATCAATATTCATAAGGGAAATTGGTCTGAAGTTCTCTTTCTTTGTTGTGTGTTTGTGTGGTTTTGGTATCAGCATAAATATGGCTTCATAGAACAAATTGGGTAGTGTTCCTCTGTTTCTATGTTGTGGAATAGTTTGAAGAGTATTGGTATTAGGTCTTCATTGAAGGTCTGATATAACTCTGCACTAATCCCATCTGGACCTGGGCATTTTTGGTTGGGAGACTTTTAATGACTGCTTCTATTTCTTTAGGGGTTATGGGACTGGTTAAATGGTTTATCTGATCCTGATTTAACTTTGGTACCTGGTATCTGTCTAGAAAATTGTACATTTGATCCAAATTTTCTGGTTTTGTTGAGTATAGGGTTTTGTAGTAGGATTTGATGATTTTTTGAATTTCCTCAGTTTCTGTTGTTATATCTCCTTTTTAATTTCTGATTTTGCTAATTTGGATATGGTCTATATACCTGAGATTCTCTCTTCTATATCTTATATTCTGTTGGTAATCCTTGCATCTATGACTCTTGATCTCTCTCCTAGGTTTTCTATCTCCAGGGTTGTCACCCTTTGTGAATTCTTTATTGTTTCTATTTCTACTTTTAGATCCTGGATAATTTTGTTCAATTCCTTCATGCTTGGTTGTATTTCTTGTACTTTTTAAAGGGATTTTTGGTTTCCTCTTTATGGGCTTCTACCTATTTACCTGTGTTCTCCTGTATTTTTTTAAAGGAGTTATTTATGTCCTTCTTAAAAATCCTCTATCATCATCATGAGATGTGATTTTAAATCACAGTCTTTCTTTTCTGGTGTGTTGGGGTATCTAGAGCTCACTGTGGTGGGAGAACAGGGTTCTGATGATGCTGCATAGCCTTGGTTTCTGTTGCTTATGTTCTTGACCTTGCCTCTTGTCATCTAGTTATCGATGTTAGCTGGTCTTGCTTTCTCTGACTGTGGCTTGCTCCTTCTGTAATCCTGTATATCAGTACTCCTGGCAGAACAGTTTGCTTTGGGAGTAATTTGGGTATCGAAAGCTGTGGCACAGGTGCACACAAAAACAAGAGGGGTCCTGTCTCCGGTTGTTCTGTGGTTCCTGTTTCCTGATGTCAAATTCCTTTTGGGCCAGGAATTTGAACAGAAGTGGTGGTCTTATTTGTGCTCATAGGTATGTTGGCACTCTTGGGAGACCAGCTCTCTCCTGGAGGTATTTGGGTATGTAGCACTGTGGCACAAATAGCACTGTGGCACCAATGGAAAGCAGAAGGATCCTCTCCTAGGCTGCTCCTCAGTTCCTGTGTCCTTAGGTTTCCAGGTGGGTCTCCGTTGGGCCAGGTGTTTGAGCAGAAGTGTTGGTCTTACCTGTGCTCTCAGCTGTGTTAACACCCCTGGGAGACCTGCTCCTGGGTATCAAGCAAGCAGGTCTTTATAACAAAGAAACCCAATAGTGCAAATTGCTCAAGAGACAAGGCTACTGAAATATAGAAAACTTTTTTTTTTGTTCCTAACAGACCCTTTTATTTTCATCACCGCCTTTAACACTGAAGATCATATCACATTATTTCCTTAAGGATAATCCCAGATTAAATATCAAGAACATTTTCTTTCTTTTTAAGTTAATTATTATTCTTTAATATTTTTTTACAGTCCAGTCATTATCCCCCTCCCTGTCTTCCTTTTGATTGTTCTTGATTCCATGTCTCCAAGAAGATGTCCCTACTATCCCCACCCTTACCCCACCCCACCAGCCTCCCCACTCCCTGGGGTCTCAAGTCTTTTGAGTGTTAGCTGCCATCTTCCCTTACCGAGGCCAGACCAGGTAGTCCTCTACTGTATATGTGTTGGGGGCCTCATATCAGCTAGTGTATGCTGCCTGGCTGGTGGCTCAGTGTCTGTGAGATCTTGGGGATCCAGGTTAGTTGAGACTGCTGGTCTTCCTATGAGGTTGTCCTCCTCTTCAACTTCTTTTAGCCTTTCCCTAATTCAACCACAGGAGTCCCCATCTTCTGTCCATTGGTTGGGTGTAAGTATCTATATCTGACTCTTTCAGCTGCTTGTTGGAGCTCTCAGAAGGCAGCCATTTTAGGCTTCTCTCTGTAAGCAGTCCATAGCATCAGTAATAGTGTCAGGTCTTGGAGCCTTCTCCTTGAGCTGGATGAAAGAACTTTTATAAGCCTTGGCAAGCTTACCCCTAATAGAATAGCTTAGACTCCCTTTAGAATAACTTGTAAGTGACCCACACTATATTCAGGTGAATGAAAAGCGAAGAGTCCACTAATTGTCTCTAAATAGAGGTACTTTGGATACAGTTGTTAAATGATTCCAACTTGTATGTAACCTGTTTTTCATTGCTCCTAAGAGGGAGATCATTGGAAACTGCTTGAACACCCAAGGGTATTTGAGATTCACATAAATCCAACCAATAAGGAAAAACCATTCTGTAAGAAAATGGTTAGCTGGAACTAAGATCCAAAGCATGAAAAAGCTCATAGGCATATAACTAGTTATAATCAAGATACACAGGCAAACCAAACCTGACAGAAAGAAATATCAGAATCATGAGTATAGGAAAGATATTTAGAGTTGTCTGAAGATGTTTAAGTCCAAATGAAAAATAAATACTTTAAAATTACAGATCAATTTATTGTTAAACTAAACTAAATAATATCATGAACAAATATGTAAAAAAAAAAAAAAAAATCAGGGACTCCAGGAGCAAAGGGTATGATTTCTGTTCCATTGTTGATAAAACAATGAATCCTGAAATTATTACCAATTCATTGTCATATTCCCCAAAGAACAAGAAGAACTATGTAATTCTCAACATGGGAAACAGGGCAAGAACTACATGGTTCACACAGGAGACTGACACAAGATGTGGGAACATGTAAGAAAGCTAAAGTTGGATATGTATCCATTGAAGAGAATCTAACTGAATTAACAAAGAGTGTTCATTCTTTTCCTGTGCTTAGCTCATTAAGATCCCCAGTGCACACCTCTCCCTTCTTCTTGTGATAAGCTCCTGCTTCATTTAGATGATCCCAGAGTGTGGAGTATTTATGCCAATACTAATCACTATATTCTTGATTTAAAAAAAATAGCAAAAGGAGTTGAATAATTAAATGATAACTATGCACAGGGTATCATGTGGATTTGTAATTTATAAAACTTTATTTTCCAATTATTCAAGAGTATAATGTAGAAAATGATGAAATTGAGACTTGATTTGAAAACCTCATTATTGGTGTGAACACTGCAGTTGTTGATACCAGGCTAAGCTGCTTCAATTTTTAAGTCTTTTTTTTTTTTTAAGTCTTTTCAAATAGAGAGAAGATGGGCAGGGCAATCAGCAGGCAGGCAGAGTGATTGATAGGAAACTCTTACTTAGTGTGCAGTGGGTCATGAAGTTATTGAAGGGCTTATTGACTCTGCTGAGCAGTGTCACCACCAGACTGTTTCTGCGTTTCCTGCAACAGTCGGTTAGGCAATCTGAGAATACAGTTCCTAGGTCCTTAGTGCATTTTTAATTTCACTTCAATGCTGTTTATGCCTTTCCTTTGGGTCCCAAACCTGATTCAATTAGCTTACCTTAGCCTTCCAATCCTTAAATATCAATGTATTTACTGTTTTTCTCCAATTAATTTATATTTATTTGTGACATATACATTCTGTGGTTGGAATTTGAGAGTTCATACAATTTTCTGCAGTGTTCTCTGATAGTAGGATCGGGGTATTCTTTAATTATATTTTAAGTTTTTCCCCTACTCCTTGAGTCCCCTCACTGAATATTAGTGAAATCAGTCTGAGAAAATGGAGTAGAACAATGAATTTCCTGGGAATTAATTTAGAGGGAATACTTAGTGTAGAGTCTGTTTCTTGGCTTTTCCAAGTGCATTAGTTATGTTTCTCATTAATGTGATTACATACCTGATAGACAAAATTAAGGAAAGGCTTATTTTATTTCATACTGTGTGGGTAGAGACTATTACAGTGTGAAGGAATGGAAGGCGGCAGAGCATCTCTGGCGACAATGGCGGGAGACTGAAGTTTTCTGCCTCATGTACCACCTTACAGAAATGGGGGAGATTAAGGCTGGTGCTCAGTTGGCTTTCTCCTCTTTCAGTTTTTATTTAAGCTGGGCCCTTATTTCAGAGGATGTTTGACTCACATTACAGATGCTCTTCTCTCCTTGGTTAAACCTCTCTGGGCAGCCAGCCAGCCAGGCACACAGATACAGAGATGGACAGACGGACAGACAGACAGACAGACACACGCAAACTCACATGCACACGTGCACACACAAGCACATACCCTGCACTCATATGTGTAGAGTTGTATGTACTAGTTGATTCTAAGTCAAGTCACATTGACAGTAAAGATTAACCTTCTTTTGGATATTAAATCATATTATTGTTTCTCCCATATTCTCCTCAAATCATCTGTAACTCCAGTTCTGGGGGATCTGAGGACTCTTCCCATTTCCGTGGGCTCCAACATACACATGGTACACATACATACACTCTGACACACAGATAAAATCAATCAATTAAATAAGTATTAATATTAATTATTAAGTTAAATTATTAAATTAAGTATTAATATTCTTTAAATATTTTGAAAGAATGATTAACCATTACACCAAGGGAGCATCATTTTCCACACTTAATTCAGAAGATTTTCCTTTATTGTGGTATCTAGAGATCTATTGTGGGATCTAGAGAAATAATGTGTTACTTTCAGTTAGACATTTTTTTTTTAATGTGGAGAATTAGAGTAAAGGTATGAAAGAACAGTTTCACTCTGATTTAAATGCATTGAAAGGAAAATCAGGAATGATTAAATGTTGGCATTTAATGTGAGAGTAAAGTGGAGGTAAGCAGTGCTAGTTTAGATTCAGGGAAAGTGATTAGACTTTTGCAGGACTTTGCTCACTCTTAGCACATCCTGCATCCATGCCAGTGACAGATGGCCAAACAACATTTAAATTAATGGTCTAGAAAATACCTTTGGTCCAAAACACACCACAAAGACTTGCTCAATTTTCAGAAGCAGATTGGATTTCCTGCTACTCAGTCTGTTCTGCATACATAGGATAGGTTTTAAGGCTTTACATTTTAGACAAGGATTCTTGAGAATACTGAATTTCCCCTATGGTTAAAAGTCTCTCTAGCCATTGCCAAATTGTAAGAAATGTTTTTAAAGTGGGTCTCTGATGATATGCAAAGGAAATACACACGGGGATGTTGGTACTCTAGAATTCCAAAAGGTAGCAGGTGGAAGGCGATGAATATTAACTCAGAAAAATGTCAGCTGTGAAGAAGAGTTTGTGCCTCACCGTGAATTCTGTATTTCTGTCTTGAGTGTGCTCCAAATCTGTAAACATTAACATACATTTCCCTCAGTGAAGCTTCTTTTGAACTGTTGGTAGAAGTATCTAATTTTCAAACATTGTATCTTTTCACTGAAACTGGAGAAACAGGAAGTAACAGGCATCTCAAATATATCTTTCTCTATAGAAACTCTCAGATTTAAGGGTTAGCAGGTTCCTCATTTCTATGTTTCTATGATCCTTCGAACTATTCCCAACCTACATGTATGTACTATTGAAAGTGTAAGGAATCAGAGACTTGTACTTGTTCACGTATGTTTCAGTTTGTTTATTAGAGAAATTAAAAGAAAAAATCCCAGAGATTACATGACAATGGAAAGAGACCTTTGGACACTGTCATGGTGCTGACCAGCACAGTTCAAACAGTTTGCATCTGTGTCTACAGAGAAGGGCTCTGCGTATAACATCTGGGAAATGATACCCATGAACATGTGTGAAAGATCTTTGAATAGATACACCAAATTACAAAAGGCTCACAAAATATTAAACTTGTATATGTTCACAGATAAAACATAATTGTTTAGTTATGTTGCAAAGCTCTAGCAATATTTTTATCTGCAGGAGCAAGGGCATTTCTTTGTTTCCCTGTAGGCATTATAAATGTATATAGCTGTACCATGATGGGAGAGGGGCACAGGGACAGAGCGGGGAGAGAACATGTGAAATTTTCCAACATGTGAAAAATTTCTACCACACTAGACGTAAGTATTTAACTTTTAGGCTGTGAAGGGGATGTGGGATACAGTACTGGAAATACAGAGATAAATAAAGCACTTTGAGAGTTTAAAATAATATTACCTTTGAGAGGATAAGATTATAAACCATTAGTCCTTTTTTTTGAAATAAAAATATAGTATTTTTAAATTTACTTTAGTGTAGCAAGGACACACAAGGACTTCTGGATATGCTGATGGAAGTAAGACAGAGATTCTCTGTATGTTCACTTTTAGAAAATTTAGGACAGGGTTTCCCATCCCTTAGTAAAAATGATCCCCAATCAATGTAGGAAGAATGCCAACAGCATCAGGCACAACCACAGGGTCAGATAGTCTGCTTTACATTTCTGAGCTTAAATCTGTGCTACAATATCTGTGTTCCACTGAGAGTCAGACAGACTATAGCAGGCACACTGGTAGAGACAGTGGGTGATGTCACCAGAGACTTTGAAATGAGTCCCTACAAAGTACCTGACAGATTGGGGAAGAGGGAAATTGAATACACTGGAGTGCCAGACAATAATAGTTACTATTCAAATTATAGACTTTTAGTATTAAAACCACAAGATTGTTTTGAAGTCAGCTATATTTCAGGGAAAGGCACTGTAGGAAGAGGTGTTCCTTCTAACAAAGGTTCCTTCTTTGTTAGATTATTTAAACTTCCTGTCCATATTGATGTGCCATTTGAGATTAGCTGGTGGTAGAGATAAATGAGAAAGCCAAGGTATGTGATATATTTATATGGGTGAGATGGATTACTGGATCATAACACACTGTAAAGCAAACTTCCAAAACATAGTTGCTGTGTTCACTTCCTCATAGCTCATAATTATAAATATTATAATTACAGAAATCATCTAAGGCTGCCACTTGTCGGTAGCTATGAATACAAAGTCAATTGGAGAGGCAGGAACACATATGCGTCTCGCATAAAGATTCACTTTCAGAGACTGATAACATGAATGAAGAAATATTATGCCCTTACATCAAGTGTAGCCCTCGTAGCTGTTTCTTTCCTGAAAATATTTGAACATGGCTGTGCAGATCAGGATTATTTTTGGGTTAGCATCTTCTTCTGTCATTGTCACACCCTGCACAAAGTTTTCCACAAAGAACATATAGAGCATAGGGTTTATTATAAAGCCCTCTACCTCTTGCTGAGGGAAGGAGGAAGACCACCTGACATCTGCTGTATCTTGGAATAGGCAGCCATCCAGTGTGAAGGCTCTTTCTCTCTACTCTTAGCAGAAACCCATGATATCTGTTGGCCAAGTTCTAAAGCACTTCTAGAATGTGAAACAAGAACCCTTAAGTATCTTTGACTTCATGGAAAATGCAGAGATCTTAAACAAATTGTTAAAATCAACATTTTTTAGAACAAAATCCACATAGAATCAATCAAGTTAGTTATGATAGTGATTTTATGAACCTTATTAACTAAAAATGTCTGATTCTCAATAAAACCAATAAATTGTTTGGCTATTTAACCTGTCCTACTCATATATGCCCCTTTCTCTATGCTCTGTGAGAGCATTGAGAGATGGCTTTAGTACCATGGTATCTAAATGTCTGCAGCATACCAGACTCTAGGGTGGGGAGGGACAAGTCTAAGCAAAGTACATATTTTCTGGGAGATCTCAGGAGAAGTGTTGTTCACATGTTCCTGGGATTTGTTATCAGAGCCATTCAGTATGAAATGATGCATCCTTAGACATTTGCCAACAAAAAAACAATAACAACAACGACAACAACAACAACAACAATAATAATAATAAATGGCAATTTTTATTTATACATCTGCATGAGTCACATAGATTAAACAAACAAGACCAAAAAAGATATGAACAGCTCGGACATATCCATGAGAATGTGGGAAGCCATGACACATGTCCCAGAGATATATGACTAGTCCAGGATCTCAAAAGATGGCTGGTAGAGAAGTTCTATCCTAGGAAGAATTAAAGATTAAGGCAGAAATACAAACTTCTCAGAGACCTTCAGGCAAACTGCAAACTCACAGTTTCCCTCATTAAGTGCCAGGGAAATTATTGAGAAAGATGTTAAAGAAATATTTAGCCCATGTCTATATCTACTTCAGATTATCATGGACTGCTGGAAAAAGCTCTACTTTAACCAAAAATGTTATAATAAAAATCTAAAATGTGTCTTGATTGCATCTTCATGTAGTATTCCTCAGTACTTCCAGCTCTTCCAAGTGCTATGTCTTTAGCCTTGCCATATGCTTACTTCCTTCATACGCCTTTTGCTTATGATGTTTTTGCTTTAGACTAAAGCTTTTCATTCATTCTAGTTTCAAAAAACAAAAACTCGGTTCAAATCAGTGATGCGAAAACATCCTGAAGCGTTTCTCATCTGTGATTCTGACGATTTGGGACACATGGTTTTGTTCTTGATACTGTTTTGCACTGCAGGGTGTTTAGTGGCCTCTCTGTATTATCTACAGTAAGTGCTAACAATCACCTTGACTATGTGGTAATCACAAACATCTACAGACATTGATAACAGTCTTTATGGAAAACGCACAGTTCCTTTTCCTACCAACTAAAATGATTTTAGTCATATCCCTTCATGTTCATAAGGGAGATTTAGGATCAGTGATTTTTAATTGGCTGTTCTTGGTGAAAGAAATTTAAAAGAGATATTAAGAGGATGTCATGAATTTTCATCTAGTTCTTGATATTACCCTACATAAAAACAGCAAAATATTGTTGAATCTTGAAAGACATATTTGAATTTCTGTATAGAATAATTATCTATAATCAATCAGTATTTATCAAATGCTTGCCTGACATCCTGCTTCTGATGTAACAAATAATGCTGAAGCAAGTTTGAAAACAGTAAACTAGAAAGAAATAAAGTAGAAAAACCTGATTCAATGCATGTTATAGGCTAAGCTCTTTGTCTATTTTCTACTGTTCTTGTTAGAGCTTGTCCATGTTTTTTTAAGTGGAAGAAATTTTCAACAGATTCATCACTAAGTTATCCAAGGAAAGGCATCCTGAGATTATAGCCCAATAATGTCTTCCAGAGGGCATAATGGAATTCTCTTACCTTTTGTTTGCACACTGGGTCAAGTGAATAGTTAGATTCATTTCACTTTCTGTTCTCATTACAGGTTTTGTCAAGAACAATGAATTACCACAGAGTTGCATTATGTGATACATTTAGTGAATTATGGCAGCGAGCAAAGGATGGTTAACCTTCTCATAACTGTATATCCTGAGTGACGATCCTGCCCTTTTTCCCTGCCTCCAGAACCAAAATTTGCCTCTTAATTGCTACATAAATTTCAAGATGAAAATGCTTAAATTAAACTAATAGAATAGTAGAGAATATCTCCCTGATAAGAAAATGACTCTACATAATAATCTAGCTTCAATCAAAAGTATGATCCCATCATAATTTACCACCCAACAAATATAAAAATTACTTCAAGATCTCATAAAATAGCATTTGATAAAGTTTGACATGTCTTACATGTGTAGAACATTTTCTTGGTTTTCAGAAATGATAGTGGCTGTGCTATGAAGGTCTTTATCCATAAAATTGGTTAAGGTTATGAATCCAATAAGAGAGAAAGTCATTTCATAGATTCTTGGTGCCTCAAAAGGATTAATTTAGGGGAAAGCAAGTTATAATATTTGTGACCTCAGCTGAGGCTTTGAGTGTAGAAATTGCAAGAGAGAGGTAATTGTTCACATTTATTCAGAATTTATGCCATATATATATTGGCTAGATAGATACAGAAAGGTAGAAGCCATAACATCACTTCTAATCTGCAAGACCTTGTCTTCATATCAAGATGTTTTAGTGAGCAGTCTTGTCTTTCAGGAGTAGATGTTTCTTGCAACATAGTGATGCTGAGTCTCAGTACTGATACACTATATGTGTGGTAGTTTGAATAGAAATGGCCCTCATAGGCTCTTAAATTTGAATGCTTAGTCTTTTGAGAGTGGCAGGGATTAGGAGGTATGGTCTTGTTGGAGGAAGTGTGTCACTTGGGGTGGGGTTTGAGGTTTCAAATGTTCAAGCAAGGTCACATATCACTCTCTCCCTTTGTACTGCCTGCATATCTGGATGTAGAACTCTTAGCTCCTTCTCCAGCACAATGTCTGTTTGAACGCTGCCTGCTTCCAGCTATAATGATAATGGACTGAACCTCTGAATCTGTAAGCAAGCCTCAATTAAGTGAATTCCTTTGTAAGAGTGGCTATGGCCATGGTGTCTCTTCACAGGAATAGAACTTAAGAGAGTACGCTTGGTCTCAAAGAATTGGAAATATGTCTTATCCTCATAATTCAGGGGAAACTAAGTGTGTTTCTGTCTCTGATGTAATTTAAATGCACAGTGACCACTGAGATGAAAGGAAACCCACCAAAGGATATGTATATAGAAACTCTCATTAACAACAGAATGTGCAGAGTTAATAAAAAGCTCCACTCAGCCCTCACAAATATTCTCAGGTAATAGCCCTTGGGAAGGTTGGTAGTATTTTGCCTCTTATTTCCTTCTGTCATAATTACACAACAGCTTTTGTCTTACGTCTTTTATCATATGTATCATATGCTTATCGTATTAATGATCCCGGCCAAATAATTATCAGGTTTCAATACATTTTCTTATATTTTATATATTTTCAAACACACACACACACATACACACACACACATGCATGCATGCACACATACATAATTTGTTTACATTGACCCTATTATCTCCTATTATCCTTCTCTCGCACTCCCAGAACTCGTTTTCCTACCTAACATGTCCTTCTCTGATTTTCATGTTTTTTAAAATCTATTTTTAATTTGGATTGTTTGTGTGAACAAAGGCTACTTCCTTTTACAATGGCAGCTAATGGGTTGTCATCCCTTAGACATTTCACTCCCCTCCAGCAGTAACCATAAACTACCTATGCTCCTCCATGGCCCAATCTAATAAGTTGCAGTTTTAGAGAACCTGAATATGCTAGAAATCCTCAGGATAATTGTTGAACATGCACAGAATATTGTAACACCCTTAATCATGAGCAGCAATCTACAAGAGAGCATCTTCAAGTACCCTGAGATTCTGCTACAGGGCAAGATTTGAAATGGTAATAGCTCAAAATATGAAGACAGAAACCAGAAGCATGAAGTTACAGGTAAAAGTAGATTCTATAATATGTACAATAAGCTTCTAGCTTTCCTTTTTCTTTTACTTATTTTAACATGCAAAGGTGAGTAACGTAAACATCCATGGAAGGAAACAATAAAAACTTATAGAAGAAAGATTTTATGAATTTATTCCAAACTATGGATTCAATTTCTTTGTTCAGACCATTCAAATTTACTACAATGACCAGAACAGGATCTGACTTGCAGATGGCCTCGTTCATATATACTTAAAGTCATGTTAAATATGGCATCCCAATATTAGTCCTTTAGACATTCAATTGACACAGCAGAATATCTACCATGATCTTTATTATAGTAATAATGAAGCTACAGGTGGCTAAGTTTGAGGAATATGCAAACAAGTGCCACAGATTTATTTCCAGTTGGTATAAAACACAAGAAGCCTCAAGACTACTGTTTTTATTTTCTATACGTTAATACCACTGTATTTTGTGTGTATGGGCTTTATACATATCTGTGTTCATTGCATGTGCATGTGAGTGTGTGCACATATTTATGCAAGTATGCCTGTAACAGGGAAGGCCATAGATAGAAAACTGTGTCTTCCTCAGATTCTATTTTTGTAATTTGAGAAAAAATATTATCACAGAACTTGGCATTCATTGGTTAGGCTGACCTGTAAGCTCCCAGAGTCTACCTGTCTATCCCCTGTACAAGGATTACAGACCCAGGTCTTTTGGTTTAGCTTCTTATATGAATGCTTGAGGTCCAAGTCAGAAATACAACTTGAGATACTCCTACTATCTAGTTTTGTTTGGTTGTTTTTGTTCAGTGTTGTTTCCAAAACACTTGAACTCTTATCATATAGCATAGATTTTATAGCAATAGGATCTTATAAAATTCTACAAAGTTAGGATTTTAAAATATACATTTGGCTTATTATTGAGTGAAATATCAATTAATATTAGGAAGAATAACCTTGTAAGGCTAAAGAAATCTCATGGAGAAAGGAGTATAAAGGATATACAAGCTGGAAAGTAGCAAGAGGGGTGTAGAATGCCATATTCTGGGCAAGACACAGGCACTGCACACATGAGTTCAGCTGCAGTTTTCTACCAGTAGCCCGTATATGACCGCCTCTATAAGCTGTGAGTCATGAGCAGGGAGGGCATATGAAGCCACCCCTTGTCTGCTGAACTACTAGTGATGAATAGATTCCGGGAAATGGGGAGTCATTGTCTTTGCTGTGTACCCCCTGGTAAGCTCACCAATTCAAAAGGACAGTTCAAAATCCACTTATACAGACAATGCTGGTGAAATTCACTGGATCAATTAACAACAAAAGGGTATGAATGTGGGGGGAAGACTTGTAGGGAAGCAGCGGGTTTGATATGGATGAGGTTTAGAGTAAATTAGAGTGATTAGGCTTAGAGTGAATTATTTATGTGTCAATTAAAAATGTAATTAGTAAAACTATAATTCATATATATATCTTTGATATAGTGAGAGAAGAACACTTCAGATAATAAGCAAATCGCCAATTAAAAAATAATGTAGTGGTTTAGCAGAGGTACGATAGAGAAAACACACCTTAATTGTGGGATTTCTGAGTGGAACATTGCTGTTTGAATAGAGTTATGAGAAGTCTGAACACAACCATGAGCTTTAGTCATCTATAGACAGTTTGACTTGCTTGTTGTCCCATTAGCTTTTGGATACATTCATTCATTAATTTTGTACATTTCCTAACTGGAGTACAATGTCTACAACACTCCTATCACAGATGGTGTAAAGAGTATAAGTGGCTATCACTCCTGATTCCTAATGTTTGAGAAGCACATGGTTGTTGAGCAAGTAGAGACATAATGCTGACAGCAAAACACAGCCATGTCCGACTGTGTGGGCATGGCAATCCCCTAAGAAGTAAAAGATCACCACGCAGATGTGGGCAGGAGAGACACACAGTCAGCTTGGGAACGAGTCAGGGACCTAATCTTTTGGCATCTAAAAAATAAAAATTGGAGATTTTCATACAATTCTGTAAAGAAATCAAGGTATTTGTTGAGTTTTTTGTAAATGAGAATTTTCTGTATATTTATGCCTCCATCTTCAACTTCTAGAAGCTTTAGTGTATTTGTTGGAAAATGAAGACAAGACTATTTTCCCCATTCTCTGTGATCCTCACCAAAAGTTTGAAATCGATCTCCTAAGGATCTTTGCTAGTGACTCTGTTTGACATGTCAAAGGAATTCATGTGGAAAGGCTGCTATTACCATCATTAAATACAGTCTGCACTAGCTTCACAACCAGACCAGCCTTATCCCTTACAACACAGTCCATTAACTCTGCATAAACACATTCTAGCAATTGAGATAATGTAGGTAATAGTGAAAATGAGTGATAGTTAGTCTTGCCCCAGGGCAGCATGATTCAAAATTGCTGGCATTTTGAATGTCCTAGCCAGATGATAACTGATTATTTTGATAGCAAATCAAACATAGAGGAAGTGAATGGGAGGGCAATCCAAGGAATTATCCTTGCCAAATACCTTTCTTCCCTAAATGTCCCTTTGAGCCACCAAATGGATTCATATCATACAGTTCATCGTCTTATGTTTATTCATGTGTGATACAAGCAACACACACACACAAACACACACACAGGTGCACGCACACATACAAGCAAATGCGCACACATGCACACACAATTATTTTTTCTAAAAAACAAAAACAAACACAAAATTAACACACTATTCATCTCTTCTTGTATGCCGTTCATTGTGCCTTGGACAGAGTAATAGAAAGCTTTCATTGACTTTTTTTTCTCATCTGTGACTGATCACAGGGCCACCTTATAACAGCATCTACCTATAATATTTAAGGACTAGGGAAGAGATAAACTTAAATCTGGGGTGAGTGGCATTACAGTCATGATCAGCCTTGACTTAAGGGAACTCAGCTTCTGCTAAATTGTTCCTTTATAAACTGTTGAGGTTTTAATATTATATTTAAACATGTTAGTAGCTGTGTTTCTTTGGAAGAGTAGTTTGCATTTTTTCAGATTTCTCTAGTTATGATTTATTATAAAAACTCATACACTAAAGAAAATCTAGCAATGCTGTAAAAATTGTCTCCTAGGAATATGGTGGAACTATGGTGACAGAAACAATCTTTTTGATAAAGGTTCTTGGTCATAGATAGCTTTACAAAAGTAATAAGAATATTTTTTAAGTCTATCTTATCTTAGGATAACTCTTACAGATTGTTAACTTTGTACCTAACTGGGACGGTATTATGACCCATGTTCCCTCTTCATTCTATTTTATGTTCTCTCTTTTTTTTCAATATATTCAGGGACTAATCCAGTTTTATCAGTTTTCTCTGTAGTTTTTCTTCTGGGCTTTATTTTTTATTAGATAATACTTTGCTCTTATGTTTGTAATTTGTTTTTTTATTTATACACCTACTACTTTGGGGGTTTTGTTCCTTAAGTCTAATTTCTTAAAATGAATATTTAACTAGATTTCCTTTTTTGAAAGAATGCTTTATTTCTCATATGTACATAAAAAGATGAAGTTTTAAATTTCCCTCTGGACTCATCTTTAGCTATGTATGAGAACTCCTAAAACTTATTTTTCTTTGTGTTTTAAATTTTAAAGACTTCTGAATTCTGTTGCATTTTCCACTTTATTCTGTGGCCATGTGTTTCAAAATTGTTACAATATGCGTACAAATAATTTCCCAATTTGCTGTTGCTTATGATGACCTCTAGCTTAATTATAGGATTGTAGGGTGATATGAAATTTGGATCATGGAAATATTTGGCCTATGTATTTGTTTCAGGTATATTTAAAATGCATAATATATATTTATCAAATGTAATGTTCTACATACCAATTAGATCAAGTCTATGAATACTATTCTTTAAGTCTTATATTTTTATGCATATATTTGTCATTTCAACTGGTAATTGGTAAGAGCACTATATACAACTCATTATGATTGTGGATTTATTGACTTCTCTTTGCTAATGATTTCAGGCTTTAAAATTATACTATTAAGATTAACTATATTTGAAGTATATTTTATCATTTGAAGTGTTCTTTGGGTTTTATATTAACAGTTCAATCATAATTTAATCATAATATTCCCTTTCTGGTTTTTGTGTTCTCAACTCTGCCTAACTTTTTCCTTCCTTTTAAACAGTTTCTTTATTTTATCTTGGAACTGGTTGTGTAGACAAAGCTGGCCTTAAATTCACAAGATATTCTTTTGCCTCTGCCTCTCAAATAGTGTATTAATCACATTCTTCTTTCTGTCCTTCCTTTCATCCTTTTTCTCTTTCTCTCTTTCTCTTTGTTTGTTTGTTTGTTTGTTTGTTTCTTTCTTTCTTTCTTTCTTTTCCATTTTTTTCTTTTCCTTTTTCAAGACAGAGCTTTTCTGCATAGCCCTAGCTGTCCTAGAACTTGCTTGTAAAAATGGCTGGCCTCAAACTCAGAAATCCACCTGTCTCTGTCTCCCCAATGCTGGGTTAAAGGTGTGCACCACCAATTTCCAGCTTCATATTCTTGTTATGTCTTTTGTTCATTATCATGTAACTACTATAGTATATATTTAAAAGTCAGAATAAATTTTATTATGCTATTTTCCTCTTGACCATATGTTTTCTTGGTAGAGAAAAAATATCATCATCTTCTGATGCAACTTTAATGCATCTTCTGCAGCTAAAGCCATTTAGATTTGAGTTCAGCACTTGTTTTGAAAATATTTTTGATACAATATACTCTGACCATCATTTCCATTCTGTATACTTTTCCCAGAGCCTTGATAACTCTCATCCTAACCTACTCTAGGCTCTTTCTATATCCTTCATTTTAGACATTAAATAGGAAAACAAAACAGACAAACCACCAAAATAAGTGAGAATTTTAAAACAAGAAAGAAAGATAAACAACCCAATACAACCCCCACCACACACACCAAAGCACAAAATTGGAAACCATTTATATACAAGCAAAATGGCAATAAAAAGAAAATGTGTAAACAAACCAATATGAAGAAAATGCCTAAAAAGGCCACCATTGAGTTCATTTTCTGTCAGCACTACTAGAAAAATATTGCAATTGTTATATAATCAAACTTTAGTGTGTTCCATTTTAATTCATTCGACTCATAGAATACATTTTTTGTTCTACTCAAAAAAACTCCACAGTCAAATTTCAAATTATTTATATCATCTATATCTATATTCATATGTATATGTATATCTATATCTATGTCTTATTTAATCTATAGCTATAATATTTAAGTATTAAAATTTTAGACAACCTGATTGTAGTTAGCAAGGGGCTTAATATTATCCCCTAGTGAGTCACAGAATTTAGCAAGAGACTTCACTGTGTAGGGCACAAAATTACTTATAAGCCTTAAAGGCATTTCCTTCTAAGGGTTAGCAGAAGGAAGAGACATCAACAGGAAGGGAAGTATGGCTGCTCTTGAGATGGAACTGCTTTATTGGAAGGTTTGTTGCCTACCCTCTGAGGCAGAGAACTGTCCCTCATTAACAACAAACAAAATAGGTGCCTCAGACCTACAGGCATAGCAGTCCAGACCTGCAAACCAACTGAGAAGATTAAAAAGGGTTTCTCTCTAGAGACTCTCGCTTTATTAGCACCTTGATTTTAGCCATACTGAGACTGATTTTGATATAGAAAACTGAGCACATCTAGGGTTTTGTTTCCAATGGGATCTCAATTAGTAGTTATAAAACACCATAAACAAGTGAATACTCAGTCCAGGTTATGCTAATAATTATGTAAATGAGAGATCACGGATTCATTGCAGAGAGGACATTGCACAGACAGGAGAAGTTATAGAAGAAAATCTGAGAATCTGTTGATTTTGAAATTATTATCAGAAAGACTAATGCCATTATCCCTTTAGTTCTTAGTCATTTCTGCTGCAATGTACCCTTTACTCTCATTACCACATACACGTTTTTCTCATGAATGTTATCAGTAACTTGTTTGTTGTCAGGCCTGATAGACCATTTTCATTTTAAATCTTGTTCTTCTTTTCCATGTGCATAAAGGTTTGGTTCACTACTACCTACATACTGTACTTGCTTTTTATATTGACCTTTAGTTTCTACTGCCTATGGGATTTCATTTTTATCTCTTTCTGCTTTATTTTCAGACAGTCACCATGAAAATTCTTTAATTCTAACTGTATGTGGCACACTAATGACTACAGAATCTACATTGCCAAAAAATTTATTGACTTACAATCCCATATTTCTTGCTACTTAAAGTTGATGTGTATAAAGATGATGCTAAACTTTCAAGAATTTAAACTTGAATTCATCTGAACTCATATACTTTAATGTTTATTTTATAATAAATGTTCCTCACACCTTATTAACTACTTGAATCTTTGAGTGTCCATATATGCAACTACCGGCCACATGCTTTTTGGATGCTTCTAATGTAGTTGATGCTGTTTTAATTATAACTTACATTTTCTCTCTTTAATATTCCTTAATGGATACTTGTGCTTTTGTCTCTAACATTTAGTATGTTGGGCCTCCTGTAATGAATGTATATAAGAGCCTGTTTTGGGACTGTCTTTGGAGTCCTTGCTATAACTCTCAACAATTTCCCAAATTCTAGTCTGAGGTATATTCTTGTCTCAGTTATATTCCTTCAAATTTCTATAGAAGTAGGGTCACAATAACATTTTAAACTGAGAAAGCTCTAAGCTGGCTGGCTTCATTCCAATGACACTGAAGCCAATAAAATGATAAATGTGCAGAATTATCTTTGAACCTATATATACTCTTAATTTGGCTCTCTTTGGTTGAGGCTGTATGTTTCTGAGTTTTGACCACTGAGTTAACAGGTAGTCATGCCTATGCCATACATACAATCTCAACCAGTGTATCATAGAGTTTCATAAAACCTTACCTCATAACTTTCAAAATATTACTTTATATAAATATTGTACTATTTTCTTTTGGTATATTGTTAGTTGGAAAACAGGAGAGGCCCAAATGAGAGCAGAATCTAGCCTGGGTCTTTGGACAAGCTAAGGTAAAAGATATTAATGCTTGTGGCTCTGATTTTTGGTTTTAAATGTCATTTTGAATTTAGTTCACAGAAACTAGAAAGTAAAAATTAACCATAGGGCAGGGAGATGTTCTGAATAGGAGGATGGTAGGATACAGGTGTTATAAAGGGGGGACATGAGAAAACTAAAGGGGCAATACACAGGGAGAGAAAAGAGGATAAATAACACTAAGATTATTTTAAAAAGCCATAGAGAAACATTATTTAGTTTACTTAAAACACATGCACATACACAACACACTCACACACATACATACCCACACATATACACACATATACACACATATACACATATACACTTGCACACACATACACATACTCACACACTAACATTTATACACATACAGTCACACATACATATATATATAAACACGCATTCACACACACTCACACAATCTAATACTCAAAACCACACACAGACATTCACATACACTCACACTTATTCACTCTCACACACACACACACTCATACTCATACACACACACACATGCACATATACTGTATGTGTTTGTTTATATGTGCATGAATATGTTGAAAGATGTTACACACTCGTTTTGCTAATGCTCCCCAAAGAGTCAGAAAGTATTTAACAAAATACTAGTTCAAGGCATGGGAAACTTTCCTTCAAGTTTTTTCCCCAACATAATATTTTTATTAATTATTAGGGAATTTCATATAATGTACCCGGATCACACTCACTTTCCATTCCTTCCCACCAAAAACCAAAGCAAAACAAAATAAACCTCACCAAAATCCAATTTGCATTATGCATGTAGTCATTGGAGGGAGCATGGTCAAATTCCCATTGGCCAACCTCAAAAAAAAAAAAAAAAAAAAAAAAAAAAAAAAGAAACAGAGTCATCACCCCCACCACCCTCTCTTCCAGAAGCCATCAACTGTGAAGAGCTGGACTTTCTCTTTATCAGAGGTATAAGGATTCTCTTCAATAGCTTCCTGTCTGGACTGCTTATTTTTAGGGGTGGGGAGGGGTTGTCATAGAAGCCTTCAGTGTCTCCTACAAGTTTTAACTTTACAGTAGTTGAAAAGATTCCCAAAACAGTAGAAGGCATTTCTGTAGCCATTGATTGTATTCCAGATCTTTAAGGGAAGACCTTCTTGCTGAAGATACCATATGCTTTGGACACAAGAATCAAACTAAAGGTGACCTGAGAATTTCCTCAATAAGTCCTAGCTTTCATACTATATGAAGGTGCTATGCAAGCTTCCAAGGGAGAAAAACAATAGCCCTACTCTTCTGTAAGTCTCTGATGCACAACAATGACAAACATGGAAAGACTTCTCCAATGGTGCACTAATGACACTTATATCTTGTGGGAGACACGTACATATACACACACGAAAACACACTACCACTACCAGTATTAAAATAACAAGAATGAATAATCATTGCTCATTAACATTTTCAGCATCAATATACTCAATTCCCCAATAAAAAGACAAAGACTAACAAAATGGAATGCAAAAACAGGATCCATCTTTCTCCTGCATACAAGAAACACATTTCAACAACAAAGATGGACATTATTTCAGAGTAAAAGGCTGGAAAGAGAATTTCCAAGCAAATGGACCCAAGAAGCAATGTGGTGTAGCCATTCTGATATCTAACAAAATAGACTTTCACCCAAAATTAATCCAAAAAGATGAGGAAGAGCACTTCTTACTGATCAAAAGAAAAATCCACCATGATGATCTCTCAATTCTGAACCACAAAAACAAGACCACCCATAAGAATCTTCTGGAGGGCTAGATTTGTGGATAGATATTGTTTAAATTCAGTTTTGTCATGGAATGTCTTGTTTTTCTCTACCTATGGTAAATGGAAGTTTTGCTGGGTATAGTAGTCTGGGTTGATATCTGTGGGCTTTCAGAGTCTGCATGACTGTCCAGGTCCTTTTGGCTTTTAGAGTCTCACTTTAGAATTTGGGTATAATTCTAATAAATATGCCTTTATATGCTACTTGGCATTTTTTACTTGCAGCTTTTAGTATTCTTTCTTTGTTTTGTACATTTAGTGTTTTGATTATTATGTGCCGGGGGTATTGGCTTCCATTTCTGATCCAACTTGTTTGTTCATTTTCATTTGGTTCATTTTTTAGGTTAGGAAAATTTCTTCTATGATTTTGTTGAAAATATTTTCTGGGACTTTGAGCTGGGAATTTTCTTTTATTCCTATTTTTCTTAGGTTGGGTCTTTTCATAGTGTCACAGAATTCCTGGATGTTTTGTGTGTGTTTGTGTCAGGATCTTTATAGTATTCTCAGAGCTCCCAATGGAAGGAGAGACCCTTGGTCCTGTGAAGGTTCTATGCCCTAGTGTAGGGAGAGTGCCAGGGCCAGGAATTGGGAGTGGGTAGATTGGTAACCAGGAGGAGGGGGGCAGGGAACAGGTTTTTGTTTTTGTTTTTGTTTTTGTTTTTCCAGAGGGCAAACCAGGAAAGGAGTTATTATTTGAAATGTAAATAAAGAAAATATCTAATGAAAAAAAAAAAGAAAAGTTCATTCCTTCATTTGTTTGGTTTTTTCTTGGATTTCTTGGCATTCTTTAAGGTATTTATTTACTTCCTCCAAATATTTTGTTTACCTTTGATTTCTTTAAGGGATTTTAAATTTTTTCTCTTTAAGGACCTCCATCATCTTCATAAAACTGGCTTTAAGGTTATTTTCTTGTGCTTCAGTTACATTGGAATATTGAGGTCTGTTGTCACAGGGTAGCTGGACTCTAGTGGTGCCTTATTGCTCTTGCTGTTTTTAACTGTATTTTTATACTGGCATTTAGCAAATCTAGTTTGGGATGATTATAGGTCTTACTGATTTCTGATGTTATCATTGTTATACAGGTGTTTTGTTCTTTTGTTTCTCTTTCCTCTTTGGGCTTTTGTGGCCTGGAGTTCTGAAGACTTCTTTTTCCTCTGAATCACTAAGGAGTCTCTGACTTGGTTGGGGATTGACTTCTGGCAAAGGTTTTGGCCTTTAGTGCAGCATGGGCATCTCTGTTCTTTTGACTGGTATAACATATATCTGAGCCTCTGGAAACTGCCAGAATTGGGACAAGGGATCGGGTTTGGATTTGTGGGAGGGCAGTGAAGTGGGAGTAGGTAAGCAGTAGAATGGGTCTTGGAAACAGCTCAGCTGCCACCAGGCCCATATCCAGGGCTTTGAATTGGCCCATCCCAAATTTCTCCATCATTTGTGAACTGTTGGAGCCTGTGACAGAGTCAGTCCTGCCTACCCAATGCTGTAGGATCTCCATGATACAGAGCAACAACAGGATAACTGGGAGGAGTCCCAGTGAAGACCAATATTGATATTATCAGAGAAGCCAGAGACCTTGAACAAAACCAATGAGTCATTGCAATGAACATTTGCAAGTGAGGATGTGTGGACAGAGGGTATGCTGTGGGACGCAATGTGGCACAGTACAACTTCCATGATGAGACATTTTCTGTGCTTGATTTTGTTTGTTTGTTTATTGTGTACATATTTTATTTGGGGATGGATTCAAGGGAATGGGAAGATGAGT
>NW_022196895.1:27035878-27041173 GCF_008632895.1 Mastomys coucha | reverse complement strand
GCTGCTGGATCTTCTCTGTTTTTTACCACAATTTTTTCCATGATGGCTTTGCTATTAGTTATTTCTCATTTTTGATAAAAAAATTGTGTTTTTCAGTGGTATATCTCAAGAACCATTTGGTAGAAAAGAGATTTCTTAATTGTTTGAGCAAATGCCTTCCTGGTACTTGTCTTTCATTCACTTGAAATCTTATTCCATACTCAACATTGTTATTCGAAGAGAAATTAGAATTCACCGATTGGCTTGGGACTGAGCCAAGGCTCCTGTCTGAATTGTATTTTACTTGAATATGTACACCAAGTTTCATTTGGTTCCACATTTGATGTGGTATTTTTGAGATGGTGATGTTCTGTCTAATAGAAGGTAATAAAATCCTGATCAAAATATAAAAATGATTAATACTGATTAAGGAGAATGTATTCATTCCTTCCCCGAGTTCACATGAAGCATGTGCAACTCTCTTGATTCCTTTTTTTCAATATAGTTTTTGTGTACCAACTGCATAACCATTAGCTTATATCTGGACTCACTGACTAAATGAGTATGTAAGTGTATATGTGTGTTTGTGTGTATAATCAATCAACTTATATAGAGGACACACATATCTATATATTATTCACAATGAAAATGATGATTTTTGCAGTAAAACAGTTATTTTATCTCAGGTAAATCAATGCTCTTATAAAGTGTGTCTGCCTATGGTATTTGATAAACATTAATACATATATTTACACCTTGCCTTCTATAATGTATATATGTATATTAACCATTTTATACATAGAGATACATGGATACACTTCTTGTTAATAATAAAATGATAGTTTTGGAGTAAATCAGTTATTTAATCTTAGTCCTTTATATTTCAATCTTCTGTTTCTGATTGGATAGTTTACATGTTTTGACAGAGGATGACAGTCATTGGTAATGGAAGACCCAAGGCTATTATATTTCCAAGACAGTTTGATAATGCCCTATATTCTTTCCACCAGATGGAAATAAAATTAAGCTATGAAGAATCTATATTAACAGATCATTAAATGAAAATAAAATTAACAAATGACAATCACAGTTGCACCACAGCAGAAGGTGAACCTGGCTAAGATCCTGATGGAATAATTTGCCTTGGGGAGTGATGTCATGAAGGAGCGATATCTGTGTGACAGACTCCAGCAAGGATGTGACAAAGCCCAGAAGGTTCCTGAACAATGGGAATAAATATAGAAATAAGATTCAGTAGAAATAAATGTGAGGTGTGAAATTTATCTCAAAAATAATCCACCGGACGAATAAAGTATGCAGGATATTTTGTCCTGGGTGACATGAGATTTGTAAGAATGCCATGGAGGATTGAGAGAGAAAAGACTCAGTGTGACATTTGAAAAAAAAAACAACTGATTCTCAGCATGCAAATATTAGGACTAGATTAAGAGAAAGAAGTTTTTCTTGAACAAAATAGAATAATTATTTTATAACATTGAAAGTGGAAGTTAAAATCCACAAATAGGAAGAACAAATAGCAGAAATAAAACAATATTCATATCCTTCTGCCATGAGCATACTTTTGTTATCGCAAGAGAGCTATGGAAACACATAAAGATAGCCAGATTCTTATGAAACCCGAGGATATAGAAGCTGAAATCCTGAAGTTACCTATCTCAAAACTGACTATAATTTCACTACTCTAGGGAAAAAGATGAAAAATATTTACTTTCATTTCTAGATAAAAGAAAAATAATTTACAAAATAAATCATAAACCGTTTTTATGGGAACATATTTTTCAAAAAATATTAACCTTTTGTGATTATGTAACTTAACCTTGTATGTTCTCCTAAAGAAGTCTCAAGATTTTTTGTGGGCGTGGCTTTGCATTTATAAATGAGAAGCCGGAGGCTATTTTCCATAAACCTAACAAGGGATGGGAGAGGAAGGACCATGTCACATGGATGAGCTTCTCTGAAATGATATGATATCCTGACACGACTATGCATTGTACCTGGAGTGTTCTAATGTGCTTGTTTGTTTTGTTTTACTTTCCTCCAATTCTGGATTATAGAACCTGGGAGCTTGTGCATGCTTGGCAACTGCTTCACCCCTGAGCTACACTCTAGGAAATGGCTACTTTAAGTATCTTAATGAGGCTGTAATCAGAGCGCTCACTGAAACTAATTGATATCTTGCATTTACTCCTATGCTCCGGCTAATCTGCTGTACCATCTGTGTTCTTACACCGATGTGTATTCAGAGAAAAAGTCATTCAGGACAAATGGCATTTTGTCAGAGACTCAAAGGCAAGCAGAGTGGTGGCAAGGCTTTATAGTAGAGCATGAGAAGAAGGCTCCAGGTGTGAATCTTTGAAAGTTGTTAGCATAAGAAGATGTTGGGGCTATAGGGTTAACCTAAGGAGATGTAGGGGCCATGGGGCTAACCTGTGACCACCCTACATGATCATGTAATGGCACACTGTGCTTTTTTCAGGTTGGTTCTAAGTTGGAAGCACAGATAAAATTGATGATCTTTTGAAATATTAATCCAGCTCTGTTGTTGGGGGCTGATAAGTATTATCTATGTGAATCACTACTGGGGATAGAAGTCTGGCTTCCTACAATCCTGATTTATCAGACTAGCTTGTTAAGGTGATTATTGCAGAAAAGCATCTTGTTTCCCGGTAAGGTTTCTCCATGGGTGAGTTTGTTATGCCATCATGCATGGCCTGCCTGCTGCCTATTTGTACATTCAATCTTTTTGCCCAAGATATCATGTGTTCTCAAGAGTATCTCTAACACTATTAATTACTAAATGATAGATACCGTGAAACTAATGCTATGATTTGATTCCTTAGACTCCTGAGGGAACCTTCCATTTTGTAAGACCACTAAAATCCCAGCACTTTATAAGCTGATGTTAAGGTTTACTGCAGACTGTGAACTTTTAAGGAAAATTTTAGGCTAATCAAGTTCTCCAGTTTCATTAGGATACTTTGATCTACATTTTATATTAATTGCATCCAACATGAGCTTTAACAGTGGAGGAAATCGTTTAGATTAGTGAAATGGAAGGAACTTGCAAGCAGTGCCCTGCCTCTCACTCAGGCAAAGTCCTACACAACACTCTCACTGGATTTGTCTTTTTTCACTCTCTGTTGTCTTTCTAATGCTTATTGATTCTGTTTCCTTTATCACTTGCCATTGATTGCTGGGTCTCCATAGTCAGGCATTAATGGTATCGATCCTGAAGGAATAACCCTTTAATGAGGGTCAGCTCAAGTAAGACATGAGCTTGGCCCTCTTTGGACTTTTATTAATTTGGTTTATTTGTATTTTGATCATTTTCCAGCATGTAAGAAGAAATTGGTTTGGGATGAGGAAAGAATTGTTAATGTTTTCTAGGTGATATCCTGTTTGTTGTGATAGAATCTCACTTGCCATACCTATAGGACTCATCCATTTGATCTTGGTTTTATGGGAAATTATTCCCATGGCATAGCATATGAGTTCTGGTTAGTGCTTCCTCAAGTGAGGGGGCCAGTGGTTCCCAGTTACAATACCCCATGTAGTCATCCTTAATGCTCATTCTTTCTGTCATAAATAACAGCTAATTCAGATTTTAGAGTGCTTTCTCAGAACTTTTCTAGTCTAAGGTATGAAATAATCTGATAGGTCTTAGCTTTTAAATTCTGATTATTTTAAATGGTGTTATAAACTTAGAAAGGTGAACTTTCACAAAGCCATATGACATAAAGGGTCTTTGGACTGTGACAAAGCTCTTTTGAGATTTTTTTCGCTGACACTGCCAATGAGAACCTGTGTGAACCTGGACAAATGGTTCAAACTCTTTGGATTTCAGTATTCTCTTCTCTAAAGGTAATCCTGAGTCCGCTGAGGATCAGAAGTGGTATTGCAGAACCCATTTCCTAGTATGTTGGCATCAACATTAACGTTAAAAAGTAATAGAAAAGAGAAACTTCAACAAACCAATTTAAAAAATTCAGCAGGGTGTTAGCCATTATGTTGATGAACCTTAAAATGATACTACAAAATAAATTATTTTGGTGAAAATATTTCCAAAGAGAAGAAATGAAAGAAGTTCTGAGAACTTAATTTTAAATTGTCTTATGAAATCATAGATAAAAGACAAGGGTGTAGTGCATGGATCTACTCACTTGGAAGATTCCAATCTGTGAAAGGAAATGAAAAGTAATTGAACCTTGCAAAATAAAGTGTGGTGTGGTGGAATGATAATCCAGGGTTGCATTATGTAATGTCACTCAGGTCTCTCAGCACCTCAGAGTAGAAGTTGCCAGGCACATAAGGCTTTAGAGTTGCCACATTGTATTCAGCCCTTCTATGCATAACAATGCATAACACCCCTAACACACACACACACACACACACACACACACACACATGCATGCAAGCATGCACACACGCACGCACTGTACCACACTGCACACATGCACATGCAAAGGATTGCTTCAGTGTTTTCTCTCTGTAAATTACTTAGGAGTACATTTCATCAGTTTCTTATTTAGTGGTTACTGAACTAGATGATGGTGACAAGGGTAGCTAGGATCTTTATCATCAGGCTCCATTAAGTTCTATGCAAATCACACAGCATGTTAAAATTTGGAAGAGTTCAAATTCACGATTTCCTTATGTGGAGTGGGGGGAATAAAAATGATGCATTACCTCCAACCCTTCTAACAATCAGCAACATGGGTCCATTCCGTATTACCTCACCATCACTGTTTATATTACTCTTCAGGACAAGCTTGTCCTTGTTGTCTGTAACCTAGTATGGAGAAGTGTTACTTTTCCCAGAAGAATTATCCTCTCAGTGATGTTTAAAAACAAAACTCTGATGAAAGTAGAATTTGCCAATGTCATGTCCCTGCTTAATTTTTCCTGATCATTTTGCTTTCTGAATGTCCTTTTCTAGGAAAATTATACTGCTTTCTCATGTCTTGACTATTCCACAGGTTCTCGATCCTAAGGCAGGGTAGGGGATTTTAGTTATAATCTACCTCCATTGTGTGGTTTCCTTTAATCTCCAACACTGATACACTAAGCTAATACACTTAGCTAAGACATAACACTGATACACTTAACTAAGACATAACATACACGGGATATTACTCACTCAGTGGAAACCTCAGAGATAAAGGAGAGGAAATGTTTTCTAGAGTAATAAATATCAAATAGAAAGATGGTGTCTTAGTCAAGGTTTCTTTTCCTGCACAAACATCATGACCAAGAAGCAAATTGGGGAGGAAAGGGTTTATTCAGCTTACTTCCACA
>NW_022196895.1:27032317-27035613 GCF_008632895.1 Mastomys coucha | reverse complement strand
TCCCTTCTCTGTGATAACTCCAGCCTGTGTCAAGTTGACACACAAAACCAGCCAGTACAGATGGGTTTGATCATTTTATTTTGTTTAGTTTACTCTGTGTTCCCCAAACTTCGGTCTAATTTAATTTTTGCCTTAAATATTGGAATAAAGATAAGAAATAATATATTAAATAAAAAGTAAGGGACATAAAATGGACGATACTTAAAGAATACTTGGGTTTCCACCATTTTACAAAGTAGAAAAATGAATTCCTAAAGGATGACATGATTAACATTCTTTGGATACAAGTTATGCATTATCATTAATAATGAGAAAATGACTTCTTTTTTGGACAAATACAAATTTATACATTTTATTTAGACAGCATCATTTTGAGCAAAAGCATACCTTATATTTTGTTGGTATTCATTAATTACATGAATAATTACATTCTCTATGTGTGTGAGTGTGTGTGTGTGTATGTGTGCATGTATATGGACATGTTTATATCATAGCATGAGTGTACAAATCAAAATATAACATTAGGAGGTAGGTTCTCTACTTTGTTATATGGGTGCTAGATATCAAGCGTGTCATCAAGTTTGGCTGCCAGCATTTTTATTTGATCAGCCATCTTGCTGGTCTAAAGTTTCATTTTCATCTGCAGTCACTCTTGAATTAATTCTTTCACCTGGAACACTGATCTTTGTTATTATGCATAGATGTTATTTTTACTTTATGCGATTCCTCAAATGCTGTATGTATTTATTTATTTATTATGTACATAGATTTGGGGTAGAAAATATTTATGAAGAATATAAGTGGACATTTTCAGAAAGGAATACAAATGACTGGAGCAGACTAAGGTCAGCATTGATAATCTGTCCTTATAAATGCACTGAGTGGAGCTGGAGAATGGAGAAGTTAGGGCAAGGACTGAAGGAGCTGAAGGGGTTTCCGACCTCATAGGAAGAACAACAATATCAACTAACCAGACCTCCAAAGCTCCCGGGAATTTAACCACCAACCAAAGAATACACATGGGGGGACCCATGTTTCCAGCTGTATATATAGCAGAGGATTGCCTCATATGACATCAATGTGAAGGGAGTCCCTGTGGAAGCTTGATGACTCAATGATCCAGTGTAGGCTAATGCTAAGACAGTGAGGCAGGAGTGGATTGGTGAGTGGGGGAGCACAATCATAGAGACACTGGGGGGGGAGGGGAAACTGAAGGGGGATAATATTTGGAATGTAAATAAATAAAATAACCAATAAATTTCAAAAAATAATGAAAATAACAAAAGAAATAAAAAGAAATGCACTGAGTGTGGCTTACATAGGAGATGGATTTGCATGCACATTTGACTTGAAGTGCATAGTAAGAAAGAATCAAAAGCAAAAGGTTTTTGAGTGAAACTTCACATATTGCAACTGCATGATTCTTGAAGCAGAACAATCTTAATCCTTGTGTACAGTGGAAGAGCGAAGACTTCAGTCTTACCAGCTCATTCAACAAAATTCAATGAGTTTTGTTTTCTGCTTAGCTTAACAGTAATTTCTGCTATGGGACTAATTTATATGAAGAATGTCAAGAACATTCTATAGAACTGAACGAATTCAAGGTGGTCTGGAAAGTGGTACTTTAAGATAACAGTTATAGTTCACCAGTATACAATTACATATGTAAATGTTTTAAAAGCATTTTAATTGATATAATTTTAACAAGAAATAGCATTCTATTTGCCCAATCCAACCTATCCGTGTAGATCGAGAAATAAAGCTGCAAGAAATTGATGGATACAGTTCAAGTCCACATAATGTCTAAAACGGATAAAAATCTTGACTTTTTCACTAATAATTCAGAAATTTTCTAACCGTGCAGTGAACTAACCAAGCAAGAAACTTTGACAACACCATGAATGCTATTCTGCACATCTTGGTTGTTCTTGATAATGGAGTTTTTACTTTTATATGTTCCTAATCCCCAAGGAAGAGGAATTCAGTGAAGACTACCAAATACATGGTTGCCTGCATCTGATCTAGTGATCATTGAAATGTTAAAAAACTACCATACCCAGCCTTCAATAAAAACAATATAGTCTTGGTTCTCTTCCTATTTTCTTAAGGCATGCTTACACTTAAAAAGAAAAAGGAAAAAATTAAACATGTACCCTAATATTTCTTCTTTTCAGTATTTACCAAGACTTCAAACACAGAGCTCACATTGAATAAAGGTTTGCTTGCTTGAATTGAATTGTATTGACTTACTTGAACCTAGTCAATCAAAAAGAATGTTTTGAATGTGTCTCACATTTACTTTAGTTTGACATTGAGATAATAGAAATTTTGACTAAAATGAATTGATATAAGCTTGCTTGTGACTTTCAAACTGGATTATTTTAGGTAAAATTTTATGCTTATTTAAATTACATGTAAAACCATATGTATATCTATTAAAATAACATGCATCATTACTGACTGGGATTATCTTTTCTCTTAAAAGAACATTTGAATTTGTAGTCTTTTGTAGCACTGTTTATTAACAGTGTTTATAAATCAAGATGTAACTTGGAAATTATGATTGGTGAATTCACCGGAGGTAGGGAATGTCTATTTTTAACACCTTGTAAGTAGAGTAGAGATGGGGACGACAGTTATTTTCATTAAAAATCCCCAGTTGACATTTACAGTTTTTAAAAAATATTTGATGATGCTACAGCCTGTGTATAGTTTGGATTTATTCTTACACGTTTCCTGTACTGGAATCTTGGTCCTGTGTGTGGCAATGCTGGTATGATTGAATTTTTAAGAAGTCTAAAGTAGGGCAAGTAGCTGAGGGAGCTTCCCAAAGGAATGGATCAGTGAAGCAGGGTGAGTGAAGAAATGATCTAATTCCTACCAGAATACATTGTTACAAGAAGCCTATAGCCTGATCCTTACCAGACATCTAATTTCTTGCTTCACCTTGTCATTCCTTGTTGGTTTTTACTCTGGCCTACTTATCAAGTTGTATGGTAGTCAAACGGTGCCAATCAGAGCCTAACAAGTGCTAGCACCATGCTTTTGGAGTTCTAAAAGTGGAAGCTAAATAAGCTTCTTCTTTCTTTTTTTTTTTTAAAAAACTTTTATTGGATTATGATGAGGAAAGTGACATGATTTCAATTCATCTGAATTTGTTAACATTTAAAAACATATTTTAATTAAATAGAATTGAATCATATTCTTGTTTCCCTTTTGTACCACGGCTCCTCCCATAGACACCCCTTCAATACCTACAATATCTTTTTTGTCATATTTCTTAAAATTTATAAAAT
>NW_022196895.1:27018494-27031087 GCF_008632895.1 Mastomys coucha | reverse complement strand
TCAAATTAATATATTAAGAAAAAGTAATTGTCACCTCCTGTTGTTTTTGTTGTAAGAGGTGGAATTAGATTTGTGTGGATTTGTTGGAAGATACCTTCTTGCTTCTTCTAGAGTGTAGTTTTGCTCCTTATGTTGGTATTTTCCATCTATTATCCTTCGTAGGGATGGATTTGTGGAAAGATATTGTGTAAATTTTGTTTTGTCATGGAATATCTTGTTTTCTCCATCTATGGTAATTGAGTTTTGCTGGGTATAGTAGAATGTGCTGGCATTTGTGTTCTTGTAGGGTCTGTATGACATCTGCCCACGATCTCTTCTATACCTATTATCCTTAGGTTTGGTCTTCTCATTGCCTCCTGGATTTCCTGGTTGTTTTGGGTTAGGAGCTTTTTGCTTTTTTCATTTTCTTTGACTGCTGTGTCAATGTTTTCTATGGTGTCTTCTGCCCCTGAGATTCTCTCTTCTATCTCTTGTATTCTGTTGGTTATGCTTGAATCTATGGGTCCTGATTTCTTTCCTAGGTTTTGTATCTCCAGGGTTGTCTCTCTTTCTGATTTCTTTATTGTTTCTATTTCCATTTTTAGATTCTGGATGGTTTTACTCATTTCCTTCACCTGTTTGATTGTGTTTTCCTGTAGTTCTTTAAGGGATTTTTGTGTTTCCTCTTTAAGTGCTTCTAGCTCTTTACCTGTGTTCTCCTGTATTTCTTTGAGAGTGCTATTTATGTCTTTCTTAAGGTCCTATATCATCATCCTGATAAGTGATTTTAGATCTGAATCTTGCTTTTCCGGTGTGATGGTGTGTCCAGGACTTCCTATGGTGGGAGAATTGGGTTCTGATGATGGCAAGTGACCTTGGTTTGTGTTGTTTATTTTCTTACGCTTGCTCCCCGCCATCTTGTTAACTCTAGTGCTACCTGCCCTTGCTAAATCTGACTGGAGCCTGTCCTTCCTGTGATCCTGGTTGTGTCAGAACTCCTAAGAGTCAAGCTGTCTCTGTGATCCTGTGATTCTGTGATACTGCGATCCTGGGCTTGTTAGATCCCTGGGATTGTGGTTTTCTCTGTGTTGTGGGACTGGCTGTAGAGCTTGTGCCCTAGTTCTGCTCAGAACACTAACCCAGACAGACTGGAAGGAACCCGAGTCACTGTGCTGGTGGAGTTTCTGTGTGCCTAGTCCTGTTGGTCCCAGTTACTCCCAGTGTTGGGACAGATGTTGGTTCCTGCTCACCTCTGATCCTGGATGTTTCAGAGCGCCTGCGAGTGGAGCTTCCTCTGGGTGTTGTGGGACTGGCTGCAGAACTTGCGCCCAAGGTCTGCTCTGGACCCCAGCCCAGACAGACCTGAAGGAACCCAGGTCACTGGGCTGGCAGTGTTCCTGTGTGCCTAGTCCCACTGGTCCTAGCTACTCCCAGTCGACATATCTGTTTTACATCAAGCTTCTTATTTCTATGCCATATCCAGTGCCAGGTATTCTGCTATGGCAACAGTATATGAATTAAGAGCATTAGTTTATTTCTACATATCAACAAAGGCTATCTGCTGTTGCCTTAGTGTCAGAATTGAGTTTCCTTGTTGGTTGAATGATAAAGGGTTGAGTCCAATGGAGGGAATGCTGCACTGTTCCCTCTGAATGTCTCATCCTTTCTTGTTCAATGTTTCTTGTACACATATTTGTTCGGTGATAGTGTGCCCCGGGGTCTCTTTCTTTAAATGTACCTCTACCTCAGGAAAGGAATGTCAAGCATAGGAACAGGAGATATAAACTTTAGACATATGCTTGTCTAAATGTGCTAAGGATTGGAAGAAAAATATATGGGCTTAAGTTTATTTATTTATTTTAAATGGTCTCCAAGCCACATAATCTCCAAGGGTCACAGCATTTCAGAAAGCACTAGGTAGGGCAGGATGAGATAAGACAGGAGCAGGTTAACCACTAAGATGACATTGCTGAGAAGGATGCTTATGTGAACCTGTGGGTGTCAAGGGAGAGAGTTTAAACCCTCTTTGAACATTAGTTTGTGTTACCTATATCCACAGACTATGCTTATAATAATAACTAGGAAAGTAAGATATGCTATTTATAGGTATAATCCTAATTAAAGTTCCTTTTCCTTGCTCTAATTCTCTCTTCTCTCCTTCACCCTCAGCTTATTCTCTGGGCTCTGGGTTGGACCTATTACACTTTCCAATGCACCCCATCTATATGCCTCCCAACACACCCCTGTATTATTTTTTTTTCTGTTAGAAGAATTAATACAACAAACCCTCCTTACCAAGGCAATATATCCCGATTATTAGTGTTTAACTGAAGAAAATCATGAAAACAATGATGGGTAATATGGCCTCCAAAGGACAAATCTAAAACTAAGGAAAAGCAAAGAATGGAAGCTTCAATTGTATGTCAAGCTACTCTTTTTCTGAAGCATATTCTTGTCTAGATATCGTAACAGCTTTATGTAAAAAAAAAAAAAAACCAACAACAGTATTTAGCAATGAGATAATCTGATCCTCATCACTGGTATTTAATTCGTTTCATTTGAGAAGATAGTCCAAGCTTTCTTTGTATATACCAAGTTAGGAATAAACTAGCAAGCATGTCCATTTACATAATCGGCTCAGTTTAAAATGCTAATTAGTTACTCCCAGGCTAAAACACACAACTCAGCAGGCAAAAGTAATTTTAAAATCATTACACTTCTACATCATGGTCAGAAGGTCAGCACACTTGAATTTCATTAGGCAACATGGAGAAGCACTTTCAGTTCCTAACTCATTGTCCTGTGCCCTTATTTAGATGTCTAAATTAGAATACTACCAAGAAGCATCCATTTCCAACAATTACTCTCTATGAGGAAGAACACTAGTGACCTTCAATTCCACTTTAAGTAGAGTGTGCATTCATGTAATAATTCTGTGAAGTGAGAAAGTAGGCAAGCAATTACACTACTATAAATTCACTGATGATTAATGTAGAGTTTTCATTGTCTTGCTTCAAATTCCTACAAAATCTCTGCTTTTTACCCCTAAGAGCAATCAGATAGAGAAACAAAGTCTTATTTGAGTTAGGGTGGTTTGGGTATCCTTGTTTCTGCTCTATATGGTTGTCAAATTTCTGCTTTATATATCACGTCTGCAAGTTGGAGTCATCTACTTAGTAGGTGGAACTTTGAATATTATTTCAAGTTGACTTAACAGGGAGCAAATAATTTCCTTAGACCACTTATGAACCCTCTTCCTGGAAAAAAGTCTCCAACATCTTGGTGAAGAAGCTATCACAGACAAAATATTTATTGCTATCCAAGGATGTTGAATTACATACAACTACTCTACCGTGCCATGCAGACTATCCTACAGTGTTGAGATTCTTACATGGTTTCTCCATTTATGATCTTTTTTTAACCCTAGCAAATTTTGAAGATGCTGAAAATATTGTTATATATAATAATATATAAAGAACAGGAGAGGAAAGAAGACTAAAGAGCACTTAACACTCTTGGAAAAAACCAGAGTTTGGGTCCAAGTACTCACAGCAGATAATTCATTACCACCAGTAACTTCAGATTCTAAAGATCCAACACCTCTTCTTGTCTCTGCAGGTCTCTACTTCAGATTCTAAAGATCCAACCCCTCTTCTTATCTCTAATGGCACAATGCTATACAAATTCACACACACACACATACACACATGCACACACAAACAACTCTTTACATTATATATATATATGTATATATATATATATATTCATAAATGTATTTTGAAATAATCTTTTACAACAATCTGAGAGTAGATAGCTCATGAGCCTAGAAGGAAACTACTACTATTATTCTGCTAAAAGAGCAAAGCAGTAAAATGACTCCTAATAATATAACACTGTACCCTTATTTCAGAGAACCACTGAACTCATTAGAGTAGTTTTTTCTTGAGGTAGACCACAATTAGTGCTAAGAGCCACATCTTGACAATGAGACAGTGAGAGATTTTGAGTACTCAGTCCTAAATAGGATGCATATATCAAATCTTGTCCTTTAAGGCTGAGGATCTATGTAGAAGATGAGGTATGAAGATTGTAAGAGCCATAGGAGGCTGGAAACTCTAAGGGAATAGTACTTTCTAGATACCACAGGAATGATACACAAATGAACTCAGAGACTGTTACAGCATTGACAAGACCTGCACACATTCAAACCAGACAAAAATCTCAATGAGAAGGGGAAGTGGACACAAAGACCACTTCTCATCAAGAATATAGTTGTAGTTGATACTTGTTGGGCAAGTATCAGTTTTGTTCCATGGAGTGTCACCAGGTATACTGACAATATGCCAGGACAATCTCTTGGCCCAGGAATAGTTGATCAACACAAAACACGCTCTGTGTTTTTTCTGCATATGTATTTTGTTTAGTATTGCTTGTTTTACTGGTTTATGATTAGTTTGAATATTTTAATTTTTTGTTGTTTTTTTCCTGTTCTTTTTTTGTGAGAGATTAGATAGATGGACAGACAGACAGATAAGTGATAGAATGACATGACCTTGGTAGGTATAGAGGTGAGTAGGATGTGAGAGGTATTGAGAGAGGTAAAGGTGTATGATCAAAATATATTGTATGCAAACATTTTTACTTAGAAAGCAATTTTTAAATTACTTAAATTTCTTAAAACCAAAAGCCAATAAAATAAGTGAAATTGACTATTTTTATAGACAGAGTTAATTCTGGTCCTTGTACTTGATATTACAAGATATAGAGCATTTTCAAAAAATTTCAAGTTATTAATATTTTGATTTGATTTTTATAATCATCCAGCTGAACATAGCAGTTCACATGACATAAATGGTACAAAATGTCAAAAATACATTCAAAGCCACTTCAGAAATTGTTAATATGTTTGTCCTTACTTTAAGCCAACAATATTAAATGCTTTTTAAAATGAAACTCAAGTCAGGAATTGTCAAAGTGTTAAAATTAACCTTTTAATATAATCCCCAAATATACTAATTTGATACTACATGCTGAGGAATGAGCATAGGAAGTGACTGTGTCTGTTTTTTTATAATTAAATCATTATGTTTCTGTAAGAGCAGAAAACTTTGCATGTACAGTTAAAATACTGTAATTGTTATTATACAATAGTGTTGATCCAAGCCCAGTGTTTGAGACAGGGTTTACTGGTTTTGGGTGGTATGATTACATACATGGCATACAGCACACAGCTGTATCTTCAGAATGGCTTCTGTGAAAGTACAAGTACACCATGGGTAAGCATGGCCAGAAACCCCTCAGGTTCATTGCACATTTGGTTTTATTTCATTGGTAGCGTTGCACAACCAGAAACCTTTTACAATCACCCATTGTCAGGATCCTCACTTTGAGTTATGGTCCCCCAGTTTAAGAAGACACTGGCCAGGCTCTGTTCTAAACACCTGTGAATACAAACCATCCTGGGAACATCCAACTGAGACAGCTCATCTGTTCTTCAGTTTGTAAACAGCTGAGTCAATGTGTTAGAAATCCGTGTCTTCACTGCTTCTGATTATGGCTCTGTAAGCTTGGCTCTTAAAGGACAGCTGAGTGAGTTCAGGTACTTAGACATGGTTGTTCCCTGTTCATGAGAATAACACATGGAGTGGCCTGTGAAGGGTGAAACTGGACAGAATCCAGATTTTTGTGGGCTATCAGTCCTTGTGACTTGTCATTTTCCTCTGCCCCACAGTTTTTCCTACCTGCCTGTCATCTCACTCATAATCCTCTTGATTTCAATTACTTTTTAATTATGTTAGTGGATCCTTAAATCCTTTTAATTTTATACCGAAAGGTTTATTTTCCATTTTACCCATAAATTTACTTCTGGTATTTTAAACCTCTAAGTCACTGTCAGTGTTTATATTTTAGTTTATTTCCATTTCTTTTATACCTATTCTTTTTCTTATCATGCTTTAATGTACATCTGACCACACACACCTCCTTACTCTGTGTTATCCTGTAGTTTCCTTTGCCTGTCTATAAGTTTGATGGCCACTTATTTGGAAGTATAGTGTGTGTGTGTGTGTGTGTGTGTGTGTGTGTGTGTATACAGTGTGAGTCAGGTATTGCATATGCCAGAGAACACACAACTACTAGGATTTCCTTCCCCCAGAAAGACACAGGTTTCAATCATTCCATAAATATACACTTCTATATGGATGCATAAGTTGGCTTTATAGCAGTGTTACTTCTCAGTTATAGCAGTGTAGACTCCATATGAGAACATACGCATTCTACAGTTACATTATTTCTTTTATGTTTGTAATTGTAATTTTATTTTATTCTCTCTTTTTTTAATAATTTCTTTTTTCTTTTTTTTACAATCCAGACTTTCTACTCCTTCCAGTCCACCCTCTAACTGTTCCACATCCCACACTTCCTACCCAAGTCTCCAAAAAGATGTCCCCACGAAAGCCCCCACCCTCCAGACCTCTCCACTACCTTGGACCCAAAGTCTCTCTAGGGTTAGGCTCATCTTCTCTGACTGAGTCCAGACCTGGCAGTTTTCTGCTGTTTATCAGGTGGGTTATGCTAGGTAGTTGTTGGTAATTGTAATTTTAAAAAGAGGATTTTTGAAATTCACATGCATTCTGAATTTGAGAGCCAGATGCTGTATGAGCTGTGGAAATGGCATCAATGAATAGTAAAAGAAAAGCAAAACAGAAAAGCTGGAGGCTTTTCTCAAACCACAGCCTTCTTTTGCTCTCTACCACACTCCCCCTCCTTGAGTATCTTTGCTTAAAGAAACAAATGCTATTCGACTTCCAGTGAAGGAATTGTGCCTTGTCTGTCTCTAATAGCTATTTCCAGATGACGATGACACCTCCAAAGGTTTTCCAAAGGGATGCTACTCTCACTAACAGAATAAGAATTTAGTTGTAAGAGAACATGAGGGGAATGAGAAACACTCATCTGTTTTGGTGGGAGGGGAGAGAGCCATGTGTCTTATGCTGTAGGTCAGGATGACAAGGCTGTGTAGTTTCCAAGACACCTCTCCTTGGCATTGACTGGAGTCTTCTTTCAAAATACTGTCAAGACTTAATTTTAATTTCATGAATATTTTGCTCACTCATTTTCCAACCTTATCAGATTTCATATACTAACTGACATTGCCATTGACATTCCGTAAATAATTATGAACTGTGTGTCAGCTCACTTAACACCAAAGCACTCACTTTAACTGGGGCAGTGGTTGAAAAAATATCTTCTGGGGGGATTAATAATTTAGTCATTTTGGTGTCAAGAAATGCTTAGTGTGATACATTCTATTAGTTCCTAAGTAATTTCTTAAAAAATGATTAATATTTTGATGATAATTATACTAAATAGTCTCTAAGCTATTTTGGGGAGTTCATGATGCACATGGAGTATACTATATAGTGACTGACACTATTTTATATTATTTAGATTACTTAATTTTATGGTGCTAACATTTTTCAGACCTGTCTCATTTTCTCATTAATTCAGCCCCTTCTGACATGTGTCACTGTCAAGCTTCTTCCCCTGTCTCAATCCAATGGTGGATGACATGCAACTCATTCTGATTTTCATTTTACATTTTTGGATTAATGGCCAAAGTTTTCCTCTACATATTTCTATTATTATCAGTTCCATTTTCTCTTCTCTAAACTGTTGTTTTCATTTCTTACCTCTACCTTCCATTGCTTTCCCCTTTTCGCTTGTTTTTTTCCCCTCTAGCTAAAAAAAGAAATCATCTGCCTCTTCTTCTTCAGGGTTCCCTGTGGCTTGAGGGGAGAGATTGAATAAACACACACTGTTTCATTCCTGAGTGTTCCAAGGTATCTTACTCTTTTTATGTAATCCAGTGATGGGTCTGTGTTAGTTTCCATCTACTATATGAGGAAACTTCTTTGATGATGGCTGCTGAGCAGGACTGTGATCTAGGAATACAAAATCATTTTATACTTATGTTCCTTTAGTAGAACAATGTTTGGTTTCCTAGGTCTCTGGCTTATCTGATCTCACTCCAGGGTTGTCTCTCTTTCTGATTTCTTTATTGTTTCTATTTCCATTTTTAGATTCTGGATGGTTTTACTCATTTCCTTCACCTGTTTGATTGCATTTTCCTGTAGTTCTTTAAGGGATTTTTGTGTTTCCTCTTTAAGAGCTTCTAGCTGTTTACCTGTGTTGTCTTGTATTTCTTTGAAGGTGCTATTTATGTCTTTCTTAAGGTCCTGTATCATCATCATGATAAGTGATTTTAGATCTGAATCTTGTTTTTCCGGTGTGATGGTGTGTCCAGGACTTCCTATGGTGGGAGAATTGGGTTCTGATGATGGCAAGTGACCTTGGTTTGTGTTGTTTATTTTCTTATGCTTGCCCCCCGGCCATCTGGTTAACTCTAGTGCTACCTGCCCTTGCTAAATCTGACTGGAGCCTGTCCTTCTTGTGATCCTGGTTGTGTCAGAACTCCTCAGAGTCAAGCTGTCTCTGTGATCCTATGATTCTGGGATCCTGGGATCCTGGGCTTGTTAGATCACCTAGGAGTGTGGCTTTCTCTGTGTGTTGTGGGACTGGCTGCAGAGCTTGCACCCAAAGTCTTCTCTGGACCCCAGTCCAGGCAGACCGGAAGGACCCTGAGTCTCTGGACTGGCAGAGTTCCTCAGGATATCTGATGTTTTTAACCCTAAAAGTGTCATTATTTAAGTTTTTATCATATCTTTCAAATTTAGTTTCATTGTTGATAGATTGGGTAGAAAGAATGGCTTGATATTCATGCAAATATATCCAGTCTTTAATTACTTTTATATTTAAGAGATCACTTTGTTATACCACCACAATACCAAACCACATTGATTCTTTTGGACTATTTAAAAGTCTATGATAATAGCTTCTATAAATTATGAATTAGATATGAAATTACATATATGCACATATACATGTTTCTAGTACATAGCAAAACACTGATATGACAAGCTTTAATGAGAAGGTTGATTTTGGCTCATTTGGGAGGGCTTCCAGACATGCTTGGTTGTCCTGTGCTGTGGTAGTACAGCAAGTGCTACAGTGAGTGATAAAGCAAGATGCTATTGTTATGACAGAGAGATAGAAGTAGTGGATGAAAAAAGGCGGTGTCCTGTTGTCCACTTCAACAGTATGTTTCTCAAGATTTAAAGCCCAGTTATTTAAATGTTTCATTCTTTTCAAATAGTATCAACCTCAAAACTTCAGTAAAAAGGCTTTACTGGAAAGCTTTAAGTAAAAAGGCTTTCTCCACTAAATGGGTGTTTTAAAAGATGTAGAAGATCTAGGTCATAGCAATAAATGTATTTTTAATGTGTAGAAATGCATGTATTTCAATATAGTGTATATAAAAGAGTTAGGCACCAAATAACTATCTTCGCTGCTTTTACTGCTATTTTTTATTTTAAGAAATTATTTGCTCTTAATGTCACTATGTGTTTACATAAATAAAATGTCCTGCAATCTTCTATGAACAGTTTTGTCTACACATTCGCTATGGGTAAAACCTTGAAGAATGCTATTTATTAATCTAACCATGATAGATGAGACAGAGAGACGGGGTTTTAAAGGGTACTGACCAGGCAGTTGCTCTCTTAAGTAAAAATTCATATTCATTCTAAAACTAGAACTATTTAGTTTGCATAATACAACCAATTAATCTCTCCATAAAGACAATTATTTGGCTAGTCGTGTCTCTCCATTAGCCTGGTCTGTCAAAAGTTTAGATCTAAATTTCTAATCTATTCTCATTTTACATTTACGACATTATGGAATTTAATTCGAATTTTACACTTTTACTCTTATTCCTTTGCCCTATTTTCATGTACATGTATCAATATTTGTCTTGTTAAATTATGTATATTTATGGAAATTGCTTTTAGCAATTATTAAAAGGAAACTGAAGTGACCATTATTTTTCATTAAATGGAGTAATATAAGTCTGAGTAAATCATCAGATTATTTCACTAAATAGTCTAATGAATTCAGTCAAAATAGCAGAACTGGGTGTTTATGCTAAATGTCAAATTCCTGCAATTACTTGAGTTGGTGAGAATGGTCAAATTCAATATTTTTCATTTTAGCCTGGAAATGGTAGTTAATTCAACTTCATGATTATGTCTCTCTGAACATGACCTTCTGTTCAGCACGAATTTAACCTGTTGAAATTTTATAAGCAAAGCTGTGATTACATATGCTTTTAATTTTTCTTCTATTTCAAAAATTTTTCCCTTGCTTTTTCCCTATAGTAAAAAATACAGGTTTTAAACTAACTATAGAAAGAGATTCACTTAGAGGAAAATTTTAATATGTATATCATTATTAAAATCCTACCTCCTCAAATGGATTTTAGATTAATGTACCTGCAGAGATATAAAATTATCTGATTTATAGCCCTGCACTATTAGATCAGAAATGTCAATTATGATCACTCCTGCTCAATACTTAGATTACCATATAATTTTATGCATCTTTGAGAATAAAGATTGGAAGGTAGCAATGATATGAGTCTTCTGTAAATTTAGTTTCTCTCATCACTGTGAATATTGCACTTTCACGCTGACTTAGATTTAAGAAAAAGGGGACAGAAGTAATGACATCGAAGTCAACCCTTACTTGTGACCAATCTTTCTAAAACCCAAATTGAGTTACTGTGTCAATTGTGACCTTCCACCTGTTCTTTGGTTCTTAAATTGAGAGAGTGCGGGAAATTAAACCAAGAGAATTCATCAGCTCACCTTTTTCTTGTTTCAGAATTTAAGGGTAAAAAATGGATCATATTGTAACGAAGAGAGTTGTTATGTCAAGTAATAAAGTCTTTAACTTGTGAGTCTAAGTGATAATGGTAACATTAAAAGTAATAGTAGGTTTTTCTGAATCTTACCAACATTTAATGAATAATGATTTCATATAGATAAATAAGAGACTAAATGGAGAATCAGAATGTCAAGAAAGAGCATTTTCTGAGAATATTGGCTATACTTTAAAGTGACCAACAAGTACAATTACTAAAGTTTGGTAATAATCACATTTCAACTGGATAAGTTATTATCTCTAAATTTCCTGTGCATAGTAATGAGTTTCGAATTTCCTAGTTTCTATTCACTAAGTAAGTAGCTGTCTGTTACATCTAGTCTTTTTTTTAGTGTCTCCTTGAAAATCAATGTTTTGAAGTATTAATTATTGTCTTATATTTATAGCCTCCACAGCATTAGATGTCTATAAAAACTAGCCTTCTCATTTTTAGGCAAATTCTGTATGTGTCATCCTGATTCCATGGGTTAGGGTTGAATTTTTATAAACCATTTCCTTAAAAATCTTTCTACTTCATTTCCATAAGCCCTCATTTTGTGAAAACTGGTTCCAACTCCCATCAGTTGTATGACATTTTTCTCCACAGCTTTTAGCTGAGGCTACAATGACTTTTGGGAAAATAGAGTATAGTTAGAAAATGCAGTGTCTTACAATGTGTGCTGCTCTTGGAGCTTCCAGGACAAAGAGATGGGACTGGTACAAGAACCTCTCTAGAAGCAGTTTGGAGGGCATGTCTTGACAGGTTTATGTCTTTTCATCAAGCTCTCAAATTTATCCAAAGTTAAGCTTCCTTTCCTTCACAATCTTTTCCTCTTTATCTCTACCATGGTAAGTAAGGACATACCACTTCCTTCAGAGTGATGTAAGGTGAAATCTCAAAGTCTCCAGTTTTATAAGAAGCTACTGTACTCTTCCGGTCATCTGAAAGCCACTTCTTAGAACTGACATTTCAGGTGTCAACAGTAATACCAAGCAATGCAAAGCACATATCAAATGGCTTAATTTAAAGCACTGAGCAGAGCAGAAAGCCCGTGGCTGGAGAAATACCATGCAGAACAAGACAAGCTAGAGCTTCTAGAACCAGGGAAAAGATGAGATGTGCAAGATGTAAGGTAGAAGATGAGCAGTGTTTTAACTTCACTTACAATGTTGTAGCTTCATTAAACAACTCAGGGGCCAGGTGAGAAACTTCTTCATATACTTCAACAAGCAGTATGTAGTATTACCTCAATAAAAATGCTTCTGGCCCTTAATCTGTCACCCCTGAATAAATTTATGCCCCCTTTTACTCACACTTCTCTTAAAATGCCTGCAGATCACCACTATATATCTTTTTATATTTTATTTTTATTTTTTAGATTGCAACATAATTGCAACATTTCTCTCCCCCAATCTCCCAAGTTCCTATCTCTGCTCTCCTTCAAATTCATGACCTCCTTTTACATTAGTTGTAATTGTATACATATATGTATAGGCATACACACCATATATTATATTCAATATAATATTTTAGGGATTATCTATTATCTATCTATCTATCTATCTATCTATCTATCTATCTATCTATCTACCTACCTACCTATCTCTAAATATAAGTTGTTTAGTCCATAAAATATTACTTTAATATATTTCAGGGCTAACATTTGGTATTGGACAACAATTGGTATACTTTTCCCTGGAAAAGACCACTCCTGCTCACAGCTTCTTCATTTGCCTATAATTGTGTGTGTGTGTGTGGTGTGTGTGTGTGTGTATGTGTGGTGTGTGTGTGTGTA
>NW_022196895.1:26987258-27018484 GCF_008632895.1 Mastomys coucha | reverse complement strand
TGTGTGTGTGTGTGTGTGTGTGTGGTGTGTAGAACTGAAGCCTTATTGTTTTCTCTCCATTTACTTTGGAATAACCCTTGGTGTTGTCCTTGTTCAGCTCATGTTGGGTGGTCATATTGATGAGACTTTATAGGTGTAGTTCCTGACATCACTTAGAGACACAATCTCGCAGCAAACTCTACCCCTCTCCAGCCACCCTGCTCTTCTGACGTTTACAATCTTCCTGCCCTCTCTTATGCTATGTTCTTTGGTCCTTAGGTATGGGAGTGTTTTATAGATATAACCATTGGGATTTATCTCAACAATGCTAAATTTTAGTTGGTTATAGAGCTCTCCATCGATGGCAAAGCAGAGTTTCGATGATGACTATAAGGACTACATTTATCTGTAGGAGTAAGGACAAATGTTTAGATTGTTGGTAGGTCTAATACTGTGACAATGTGTCTGCAAACAGTTTCTTTCAGTATCTTATCTACAACACTCAGTTGCTATTCAAGGTCAGGGTCCTGGTTATATTCATTATTAAATGTCCAGCTGTTAATATATTATCTAAACAAATGAATGACAATTTTTTTTTTTTACCAATGGTGAACATAAAGCCAATGCTAATTGTGGCATAAAATGTACTTTAATATATACTTGAATTAGGGTTTGAAAACTATATCTAAGGATTTTAAATTCTTTAGGTAATTTTAATAAAAATAAAAAAAAAAACAGTGACTCCAGCAGTCATTTGGATTTTTTTCCTTGGTTGTGTTTTCCTATGTGATGTAAAGCAGCTTTTATTCTATCTTCTAAAACCTGGGGATAACATGAGCAAATGAATTATCTATGTGTTAGTCATCGAGTTTTTGCTTATTTAAAAATAAAATCTCACAGTTAAAACCTTTTTTCTTTCTGGAGAATAGATTCAGAGACAGAGCTATCCTTGCTTTAAAAGAATATAACACAACCACATGTAAGATAATAAGAATTGAACAAGATCTTCTTAGGAAATAAACAGTTTATGAATTTTTGTAATAGCTTCTATGTGTGACATATTGCTCAGACAGTATTTCAAATCTCTAAGTAATTGCAGCGGAATGGAACCAAAGGCTTTCTGCATAACATGTTAGAATATAAATGCGAGGATCTGGTATTTGCAGGAATTTTGCATAATCTTATTACCTATTGAATACAAATTTCATCAGTAACTTCAATAATTTGGATGCTACCAGTTTCTCTAATTTCAGCAGTGTCCTCTGACTATACAAGGCAGACAGCATTTGTTTTCAATTGGAGTACTTCAATTTTGCTCACAGGCTGGGTTTTTAACACCTCTCTCTTCATTTGTATTTCTTGAACAAATGTTTTTTTTTTTTAATCACTGCATGGAAAACAATGATTTGGTTGACGATCTTCTCAATTCTGGGCATTTTCAGGACATCTTGCCCTTGTTAATAAAGATAAGGAATAGAAACATATTCTAAAGAGTCAGTGTTTATGAGCCTTGCGTTGTCTGCGATAGCCTTCCTGAGTGTTTTTCCATCTCAGTTCTTGCATAGAGCAGCCCTGACTGCTGAGCCCACAACTGCTTCTGCTTTGTCATGACTTAGTCTCCTACCTACTCCCTCCTGGAAATCTCTCTGCTCCAGATCAGATGCTCTCTACCTGTCTACCTGACTTATCAAGCTCTACTGACCATGCCTCCTAAAGACTCTGCTTTTTAGTACAGTCTGGGGGCATGTCCGAAGTGCTCTGTGCTAAATCTCCTTGTGTCCATTTTCTGTGACATTCAAACATGTACAAAAATAAATAAATAAAGAAAGAACAAAAAGATATGCAAACACATTCCACTGTTCTTAAATTTATTTCAAAAATTAATGTAATGTTATATAATGTTAGGCTTAAAATATTTAAAACCTACTTTTCATAAGGGTTTTCAAATGTTTCAACCCACTTTCTAGACTACCATCCAAAGGTAGGGGAGAAAAGATGGTAAATGGGACAAGGAGATATAGAAGCATTTAGAAATAGTTCTTTGGGATGATTCCAATCTCTGTGGTCAGGATACCAAACATGAACCAGCATCGGTGGCATAATCCAGCAGAAACAGTCAGGCTCAGCAAAATCCATACCAGTCAGTGGGAGCAACCAAGACCAGCTAGGACAGTAGGACAAATTCTCTGCCATGCCTCTCTCAACAAAGAGAAGACTGAAGCATTACAAGACTATGCAAGTGCCCCATCACTGTCCATTGAGTCCTGTTTATACTCTCTCCAAACATCACAAGTCCTACCATAGGACTAGCCTCAGCAAACTACTGCATAAGGGTCTGACTCAGCAAAACACCATGTGATTCTGCATCATATGACATAGCTAGCTGTAAATAATTATGACTCATTTAAATAATATATATCACATTAATATAAATTGCAACATAACAAATATTATATATTTTCCATAAAAGCCATGAAAATGATTATGTCCTACAAATAAGTATCGAATACTTGCTTTATGCCTGCAGTCTTTTTTTAAAATTTATTTTATTTATTTACATTTGAAATGTTGTCCTCCTTCCTTGTCTCCCCTCTGCAAACCCCTCACCCTATCCTCCCCTTTGCCTCTAAGATCCCCTACCTATCCATCCATTCCAGCCTCACCCCTCCCCTCTAGCATCCCCCTTCCCTGGAACAAGAAGCCTCCTTCCACTCCTCCCCTTCTACTGATGCCAGATAAGGCAGTCCTCTGCTACATATGTAGCTGGAGCCATGGACTGACTCATGTATACTCTTGGGTTGGTGGTTTATTTCTTGGGAGCTCTGAGGGGTCTGGTTAGTTGGTGTTCTTCCTATGGGGTTGCAATCCTGTTCAGCTCCTTTAGCCCATCCCCTAACTCTTCCATTAGGCTCAGTCCAGTGATTGGCTGTGAGTATCTGCATCTGTCTTACTCAGGCACTGGCAGAGCTTCTCAGAGGACAGCTATACCAGGTTCCTGTCTGAAAGTACTTTCTGACATCGGCAATAGTATCAGGGTTTGGTATCTGTGGATGGGATGCAGTCTCTGGATGGCCTTTCCTTCAGTATCTGCTCCATTTTGTGCCCCTGCATTTCCTTTAGACAGGAACAATCCTGGGTTAAAGATTTTGAGATGAGTGGGTAGCCCACACAGCCCTCCACTGGGGGCCATGTCTATCTACTAGAGGTGGTCCCTTCAGGTTCTATCTTCCTGCTATCGGGCACTTTGGCTAATGTCATCTCCATTGTGTTCTAGGACCTTCTTGCATCCCTGGTCTCTGGGATTTTCTACTCCCCCACTGCTGCATATTTCTATTCATTCGACTGGCCCTCTGGATTTCTCTCCTGTCTCTTCTCAAACCTGATCCTACTCCCTCTTTTCTCTCCCCCTCCCCTTTCCTACTCAGGTCCCTCATTCCCTCTGCCTCCTCTGATTATTTTGTTCCCTCTTCGAAGTGGGGCTGAAGCATCCACATTTTGGCCTTCCTTCATATGGTCTATAAGTTGTATTGTGGGTATTCAGAGCTTTTGGTCTAATATCCACTCATCAGTGAGTACATACCATGTATGTCATTTTGGGTCTGGGTTGCCTCACTCAGGATGAACTCCTACATTTGGTAAACAACTTCTGCTGGATGTAAAATTAACTCAAACAAATCAGTAACCTTGCTCTACACAAAGGATAAACAGGCTGAGAAATTAGGGAAACAACACCATTTACAATAGTCCCAAATAATATAAAATATCTTGGTGTAATTCTAACCAGACAAGTGAAAGATCTATATGACAAGAACTTCAAGTCTCTGAAGAAAGAAATCAATGAAGACCTCAAAAGATGGAAAGATCCCCCATGCTCATGGATCAGTAGGATTAACATAGTAAAGATGGCCATCTTACCAAAAGCAATCTACAGATTCCAGTGCAATGCCCAGCAGAATTCCAACTTAATTCTTCACAGAGATAAAAAAAGAGCAATTTTCAGCTTTATCTGGAATAACAACAACAAAAAAAAAATCCCAGGATAGGGAAAACAATTCTCAATAATAAAAAAATTTCTAGGGGAATCACCATTCCTTGACTTCAAGCTGTTATTCAGTCTTATTAGGTAAATAATACTTTTTCTTACTATCAGAAGAGTTCTGGAGCATAGGTATTACTATCACAAGTCTATATTCCAGAAAATTTAGGTTCAGAAAAGTTATATCACTTGTTTCAAGGATGACATGAAATTATTTAGCTAACTAATAATTCAAATTCAGATTTCAGTGGCTCTAAAATCATGCCTCTTTTCTATGGCCCAAACTCCATCTCTTATTTCCCATCAAAAGACAAATGACCCCTCTCAAAATAATGAAACACAGATATACTTTGAATTTCAATTCAGTTTTATTTCTGTCAAATGCATTTGCCTTCAAAAGCAAAGCTAATCTGTTATTTCAAACTCTTCATACATATAATAGTTATGACATGTAATAACTGTTAACCTTTTGGTGGAAATAATTTCAACCCTACATGAACATTATCCAATTAATTATTCAAAGACATTGTTGGATAATAATCGTGAAACTAATTATTACAGATCAAACGTTACAAAATGGATTTTCTTTTCCATTATGTGAACAAGACTCTTGAAATCTAATCTATTGTCTTTCATTCCATAAAACCATTTAGCTAGATGAAAAGTATCAGAAGAAAATCAACTTTGAGAAAACAGTGGCTCAAAGGATCAATTCAGTATTAACTGGATTGAATGTTGTACTGACCCAAGTTCAGACTTGTTAAGAAAGCCGTTTGCAACTCCAAGGATTTTCTGTTCCTCCAGACACACTTCCTGCCTAGACTTAAGAATGCCACCTGTGGAGACTAGACAATAAAGTCTGAGTCTACCTGTCTGATGTCACCATACATAGTGTCATAGTACACTCTAGCAGTTCCTTTTAAAAGGCTATGTTGTAATCTGATTAACAAACAAACAAACAAATAAAACAAACACAGATTTTTTTTCCTTCTATCAGATCTCTCAGTATCTTAGATTTGACCCCCCAGGCGAGTTATATTGTAACATTTTCTAGAAGCTTGTTGGTAATAAAAGTCTCATCATGCCTTGTCTCAGGTCTAACTAGACTCTACATTTCTGTGTACATGAAATGGTGTGACTTTAATTACCACGATGTCTCACTCGGCACTCCCAACTTTCCAGTGGGCAGACAGCAGCGGAGTCAACGGTGTTTCTCACTTTCTTGTGGGTAAAGCTGGGACTTCTGTATATCTGTGGATACCTTTGCAACAGAGTTGACTGTTAACAGTTTATGTGTGCACAGTCAGTCAGGAGTATGTTTCAGAATTAACTGTTATTATTCATATTATACTATTGTATACATTTCAAATATTAGAAATACTTTTGTAGAAATCTGTCAGGAGCAGAGTCATTTAACATTTTCATTCTCTTATAATGGTCAAGAAATTGAACAGACTTGTTCAAATACCAAAGATAGCCAGTTAATACCAGAGTTAAGTTTAGATAGTGCGTCTCTTCATACTTATTTTTTCTGCAGTTTACTTTTCTATGCATGCGTCACTAACAGAGTTTTAGTGAAATACTAGAAAAATACACAACCACGATTTATTAGGAAATTTGGCAAATTTACTTAATAAATAGGAACACAGAGGTGCCCCTGATTAACCAGGTGCTGAGGCGGTCTCGCACTAATGTTCATCAAGTGGTAAGAGCTAATTGTGTACAAGCTCTGCTTTGCAATCAGTCCACACATGTGGTGGTATAATGAGTCATGTTGGTTAGAGCTGAACTCTGGGATATGAAAAACTCTAACAATCCACCATAAGCCCTCCCCCCCTGGAAGACATGCTGTCATAATTTCCACAAGCATCTTATGCTTCTACTCTATCGCTGTTTCCAAAAGAAGGCTTAGCTGACTCAGCATCCAAGCTAGAGGCAGGTCTTAGAAGGAGCCTAATCTATTTGCTGCATAGACTGGACCTGCAAGCAGATGCTTTTTGGCACACAGCAGTGACATTTAGGTGTAACATTTATTTTGGCCTTTATGTTATGTTATGATGTTATTCTGAATATTTTTGAAATTTTAAACACAAATAAATGTAACATATAAGATAGAGTAAATATAATACTCTTATCATAATTATATTCATAATTTTGTGATGTGGATTTTATTGCTTGCCACTGCTAGCCTAAGGTTTTACAGAGAAAGATATTTCTTAGTCACAAGAGAGGGTTGACCCTAGGTTCATTAATTTCTACATTTTTATAAGAATTAAAATTTTAACTTCTGCTTTATACCTTTCCATTCCAGGACATGCTTTTGTGAATGTTCTGTGCCTATTGTGAACAGATAGCAACACATTCTTTCTGAAGAATAACTATTAGTGTGCACTGGCAGTTTGTGTTTCAATTTCTAGTAGGCTGTGGCTGTAAAAAGCTGTCATTTAAATAGTCATGAGGAGACTTACTGATGAAGAGCTCCTCATTAGGCAGAGCTGTCCAGCTTCTGTGGGAGAATACCCATCAGCATCATTATTTTGTGCGGTTCTGTTTCTGTGATTTGACCTGGCTCACAAGGCAATGATGGCTTCTTAGTAAGTTATTTCAGAGTTGAAGTTCTCTTCCTTCCATCTTTCTTTCCTAAAAGTAGGATTGGTTGTCCCTGGTGGCATGTGGAGCCTGACAATGGAGTCTTTCAGCTTTGCTCTATCAGAACTCAGGCAACTGCTTTACACAGACCTCCACCTGCATGACTTTTTAATCACCCACTATGTCTGGCCTGACACCTGTACCAAAAGCAGGATTACATAGGCAGTGTGCCCCGTGAAGAGCTTTAGGAGTTCATGGAGCAACTGCATTGTTGGCACATGCATAGCCCACAGCGAGAGGGGAAAAGGGAACTCTAGCCTGGAGACACTTAAAATCGAAGGTAACCACATACCTACAACCATTGAGGACTACCTTCTTAAAACCGAAGGTAACCACATACCTACAACCATTGAGGACTACCTTCTTAAAATCGAAGGTAACCACATACCTACAACCATTGAGGACTACCTTCTTGCCCATGCACACAAAGAATAGCTAAGCTACACTAAGACCTGCTAACAAACACGATGACTATAGTGTTTGTATGATACACTATATGTATGATACAGATTTGATAGTAATGACACATATTTACTATAAATTTCTATAATGGGAAACACATGGCTCTTTCTGATTGGGAATCTGCTCCAATGAAAGATACAAAACTAAACAATTACTAAATTTCCACTGAACAACTGACATTTCTATGCCAACTTCCTTTCAGTGTAGAATGCTCATCTCAAAAGTAAAATCCAAGTGCTGAACTTCTTTAACTTCACATCCATCTGCCATCATTCCTAACCAAATAAACAACAATTTCATCCTCCACTAGCTCCAACAAAAACTGACTGCTTAATCTTTAGCTGCTCTTATATCCTACGGCAGCTTCCATAGCCTTGCCTGTTGTCTGTGAGCTTCAAATAGATTTGAAGTCTAGAGGAAGGCTGTTCATAGAGCGTGCTGACACCTGAATCAGTTCATGTTCAATGCTCACCTTTATTATTACAATACCTTATAGGAAACTACTCCTGAACTAATTTCTAAAGTTGACATGCAATCTTACTCGATCATGTTACCCTGGAAACTACAGTCCACCTAATGACTTGATTCTCTCCTCCATCTAGTTGTATAAATCAAGACATAATGTCATATGTATTTATTGTGTGTGGCATGATGTTTGATTTATATACATATGAAATAGTTAGATAAAAATGCATTGTTGATCATTTCTATAGTAAAAATATGTAATAATCTTGTAGGATATTGTTGTATGTGGTATTTATACACATGTGAACTCATGTTCACTGTGTGGGCATGTGGAACTGTAATGGCCCAGGGTTATGGAAAAAGGATAGAATGAGCTTCAACCCCGGATACTTCAAACATGAGTGTGGCAGGAGTTGGCTACCTCCCCCTTCCCAACATGGCATCATAAGGTCAGACTCCCTCAAACCCCCCAACCAACCCTAGTAAGAATTTATCACCCTGACATTTATCAGACTTCCCTCCTTATTTGACATAATAAGGTTCTCCCCCTTTCCTCCAGGACCCTACAACTTCTTACTATGCAGATGAAGCCTCTTTCAACATCTCTGCCTGGATAATGGTACATAGCCACAGAAACCTTGCCCCAGAGACCCTGGCTACCTCCCAGGGTCATAAATATCTCATCCCTAATAAATGGAACTAGGTTTCTGAAGTTATTCCCGGACATGTTCATTGTCCACACACTCACTGACTACTGGGATGCTGCACTGCATTCATCCCTATCTGGCAAAATGTCCTTCCCTCTAGACCAGCTCAATAGGTCTGGCTATCCTAGAGGAGAAGTAGACATGGGGTGGCTCATGAGGCAGGGCATGGGCACATATGTGTTCAGGTGCACTTGCATTTGTGGACACATGCGTGTGAAGGTTAGGGATTGACATTAAGAAATGTCTTCCACAATTGCATTTCACATTTTACTTTATTTGCTGAGTGAGACAAGGCCACTCGCTGAACCTGGAGTTTACCACCTGTGCTAGTCTCGGTAACTAGCTTACCCAGGGAAATCCCCTTTCCCCATCTCCAGAGCGATGGGGTCACCCAAACTGCCTGGTGTTTTTCACAGGTGCTGCATAACCAAACCCTGTCCCTCATGCTTATTCATCAAGCTTTTTATCCACTAGTTTCTGCCCGCCAACTCATAATTTTTGTTAAGTAAAACAACCAATAATAACTATAATCACCATATTGTATAATAGATATCTTGACTGTGTTCATCATCATAACCACAGTGGGTATTTTGATCAACAGTTTTTCAAGCTCTCAGTCTACTACCATTGAAGTATTAGATAACTTCCATACTGTTCCCAGCTTCTATAAGATCCAACTTCACTTATTCCACATGGATGGTTAAGTCATGTAGTTGATTTTTCATGGTTTACTTAACATACTGTCTTCTAGATTTACTTGACTTGCCACAAACAAACTGTTATCTTTTACTTCATTTCATTTTTAAAAAGGTTTATTTATTTTATTTATATGGCTACACTGTATCTGTATTTAGACCTACCAGAAGAGGGCATCAGATCCCATTACAGATGGTTGTGAGCCACCATGTGGTTGCTGGGAATTGACCTCAGGACCTCTGTAAGAGAAGTCAGTGTTCCCAACCACTGAACCATCTCTCCAGCACCTTCCTTTATTTCTTACGTAGCAGTGTTCTATTGTATACAGATATCACATTTCCTAGCTAACTTTCTGGCACAAGACAGTAACTTCCTACTCATTTTTTTGAGGCAGGATCTTACCTATTCCATGTATTTCAAACTTGTGATGTAGCCAATGATGAAACTAATTCTTGGTCCTCATGTCTCTACCTCTCGAAGGTAAGGCTCAGGTATGAGACATTATGTCCTGATTGTCCTTCTTGCTCTTGAAAAGCCATTCAACTTTTTCCCATTGACCAAAAAATTCACACAGTAACAGCTGACTAAAAATGTGGCCAAAATATTCAATCCTACTGTATCCAAACATCTGAGTTGCTGTCAGTGGTAAACCATACCAACAACATCTACATCCAGAGAGTTCACTAAGAAAAGTTACAACTTTAATCACGCTGCATAGTTGTGCCTTTAGACTTCCTTCTGCTATCAATAATTTATGTACTTACAATTTCAAGTTTTCTATATTAATGCTTCATGGTAATATTTCAGAATTATTTATTCATTGGTTGAAGTTAAATGTATATTTTGCAATATATGTCTAAGGTTCTTTTTTTTTGTAATTTTTCTTTCATGCCATTATATATTTGGCCTTTCAATATGTTGTGCCTTTTTCTAAGTAATTGTCCATATGGAACTCTAGAACTTTCTGATTAAAAATTGCTAATCTATACCAGTTCCTTTTTAAACTACTGCATGTATTTTCTGTGCATGGGTGTTTTCCTGGATGTGTGCCCATGTAACATATGTCTGTCTGGTTTCAGTAGAGGTTAAAAGATAGCCTCAGATCCCATGTAATTGGACTTTTAGATGGTTGTGAACTTCTATGTAAGTTCTGGGTAGCCCACTCTAGCCCTTTTTAGAATTAGTAAGTGTTCTTAGTCAAATAACCATCTCTCCAGTCATTATGTGGATCTTAAAGTAGCAATTGTTTTAACTTATTAATCTTATTAATTTTTAAAACACTTTAACTGTTTTCAAATTTGCCTCTTTTAAAAGAGTAGACACATTTTATTAAGGATTTTTTTTTAAAGTTATGTAATTGTAGAGTAATTATTTGAACTCCTGCTCTGCTCAGAGATTGGGTCAAAGCTATTTGCAACATGGTGACACTCTGGGGTAACTAACACATTACATCTCAGTCCTGTCCAGTTTTTGTTTCCTGGCTGTGAATCTACATAACAAATTCTGCTTCAAATGTCATTTAAATCTATATGTCTCCTAAAATGTGCGTTCATTGTGAAGAACTTATGAATTTTCAAAAGCGTCTGCATTTTTAGCCATGATGCTGTCAGTATCACTGAGAATTGACAGATCATACAGGAAAGCTGAAGTCGACAATTTCCTTTACCTTGGGCCTGCAATAATCATCTTTTAGATCTTGTATTTGGTTTGAAACTTGGTGCTTGGAAACCTTCTGGCATTAATAAAAAGACAACATAATAATTTCTGCTAACAGAAGGCAGAGTTAACGTTGTATTACTCTTTACTTCCTCACCAAAACAAAATTTCCTGCCTACCTCTAAAGATGAGAGAATTGAGCTGCCATTCTAGGTGTAAAGATGGTAAAACTAGAAAACATATCAAAGACTCTTGAAGAGAAAGCAGTTAACTATGTATATGAAGTTTGGGTGCAAACTGTAAGAGCAGGCAATGCAGTGTTAAATATCACCACTGAAAGGTGGTCTGGGTACTAAAATTAAAGCCAAGCTAGAGAAAAGCTTTAAAACTAGTATCTGAGTTAGATAAATGGCAGAAACACTTCCCTATGGAGAAACTATTTAAAACTTAATATTTATCTCTTCAAGAATGAAATCCATGGAGTTTTCTGAGGAGCAGAGTGCCCTAAGCATCATCAGTAAGGTTTCTTCTAAGGTCAGTTAGATTTCTTCACAGAGATTAATGGACTGCTTTTTCCAGAAGATGTACACGCACTTCCTGGTAGTTGAAGACTGATGACCTCATGCCTTGTATTTTTATGGTACTGATTACATTAATTAGAAGATATTGTATAATGAAGCTTATCAGAAAAAATTAATAGGTTTTCTTAATAAGTTTTTCTGTGATTTGTGTTGCTGATATGAACAGCAATTATCCAGCTAAGTAATGACCTGGTAATGAGCATGCCTATTTGAAATTACTTTGAAAGTGCATTGATTTTTTTTTTCCATGAGTGAGGAATTTTGACAAGAAGATTTATAAAACCCACAGTGAACCCTCTTATCGATTAAGATGCCCCCCCAAAATATCTCATTAAAAGCCTAAATTTCTTTAATCCTATTTCTTGGTCCTTTACAGCTCAGTAAACTCCTTTCAGGAATGGTATCATGTCTATGTAGGAACCTGGCCTGTGTGAGATATGTTCCAGTAAATTGGATACAGAGATTTCATCAGAACTGTCTTTTAATTAAAAGACGAATAAGTCAAAATGGACTTTGGAATTAATTGAAGTGTTCTCTTTTCATGGCTCAAAATGAAGCCATGCTGGACAAGGGTTCACAAGACCTGTGGCTGAGCAGCTTAGTGGATGGGATTGGCGTTTAAGTGCTATACATATTTATCTCTAGCTGCAGATCTTTGCATATATTCTCGTATATCTATCATTCTTTGTTTTGTAATCTGAGTGAAGGTTTTAATTCAGATTTTTTTGCAGCTTTCTTCCCTTCACTAAAATTTTGTGATATAAATGCAAAGATTTTCAAACATAATTAAATTAGATTTTTGATTTAAATATTCTATAGTCACATGATGCAATAAGAGTATATAATTCTTCCCTAATTCCTTCCAAATTCTCTCCATCTTCTTACCCACACAACTTTAATACTTTTGATTTTGTTTGTGTGTGTGTGTTTTCTACCACAGAGTTTGAAAATTACTCAAGAATAAGTTCAAGATATAATTCAAATGCTCCCACAAATGTAAAGTCATTCTTACAAAGTTTTCTCTTTCCTGTGATGTTGCTGGCTCCCCTGGGAAACCCACAGCCTTTCTGGAAAGCCTAAAGCATTTCTAGTAGTATCAACCTGTATAGGTTAAAAAGCCTGTCCAAACAGAAGAGCAAGGCTGTACCTTTGTTGTTCCTAGAATTGGTAAGCTTATTGATGCAGCCAAGTCTTTGATGAATTTTACATGCAGTGATGGTTTACAAGAAGAAAATACATGTTCTATCATTCTTTCTGGCATTTACAAAATACAAAAGAGCAAAGGACAGTCACGAACAAGGATGACCTGGTTTTCAATTGGATTATGCTTTATCTGATAGTTTATTAAGAATCCCTTTCTTCTGTCAACACAAAAACACAACTTTTACTTCACAGGGAATAAGAAAGTGTATTTATTCTGGAGCCAAATATGAGTGATTGTGGGCTCAGGAACATAGAATTATGTTACCCCAAATTGCATATTTCAACATGGTAACATTTTGATAAAGTTTTTATAGCTGTAGAACAGAGAAATTCATAAATCAGGTCATTTTTCAAATACACTATAGGTAGCCTACATAGCAAAGCTGGACAACATCCACTACGGTCCCGAGGAAGTAGGTGATGGCATTCTTAGTCCTTTGATAGATTGGAAGCTAGTGGTCTTCCTACATCCTAGAGTTTACCTACAGGAGTAAACTGCTAAGACACATACACAGAGGGGAGGTAAATGGTTACTAAGGGGATAAATATGCTTCCAGTTAATTTGCCTCTTCACCTGCAAATCTTCACCTTTGCATATCATGTGAGTTCCAAGCAGTGAAGTTATCTTGCAGAAAGTACAATGGGAGGGTAGGTTTATCTAGAACCTTCCATTCACATTTCTTACTCACTAGGCTAAAAATACACAATTATATTTTCTTTAGTAAAATTTTGGATTCAAATGTTGTGGTCTTCAGAAGGTGGTTTAGTGTGGGGTTTGTGCTATCAACCCCCCAAAGAAACAAAAACAGTTATAATCTAGAATTGAGGTCTACAGCTTTTACCATTTACAAGTGGATATTAGCCCAGAAGATCGGAATGCACAAAGTATAATCCACAAACCACGAGAAACTCAAGAAGTAGGAAGACTAAAGTGTGGATACTTCATTCCTTCTTAAAAGGAGAACAAAATACCCATGGAAGGAGTTGCAGAGACTAACTATGGAGCAGAGACTGAAGGACGGACAATCTAGAGACTGCTTCACCTGGGAATCCTTCCCATATAAAATCACCAAACCCAGACACTATTGTGGACGCCAACAAGTGCTGCTGACAGGAGCTTGATATAGCTGTCTCCTGAGAGGCTCTGACAGTACCTGACTAATACACAAGTAGAGGCTCGCAGTCATCCATTGGACTGAGTACAGGGTCCCTAATGAAGGAGCTAGAGAAAGAACCCAAGGAGCTGAAGGGTTTGCAGCCCCTAAGGACGAACAACAATATGAACTAACTAGTACCCTCAGAGCTCCCAGGAACTAAACCACCAATCAAAGTACACATGGTGAGACTAATGGCTCCAGCAGCATATGTATAGCAGAGGATGGCCAAGTCAGTCATCAATGGGAGGAGTGGCCCTTGGCCCTGTGATGGTTCTATGCCCCAGTGAAGGGCAATGCCAGGGCCAGGAAGCAGGAGTGGGTGGGGTTGGTGAGCAGAGGGAAGGGGAGGGAACAGGGGTGTTGTTGTTGTTGTTTTATTTTATTTCTTTTTTTTGGAGGGGAAACTGGGAAAAGAGATATCATATGGCATGTATATAAAGAAAATATCTAATAAAATGAAAAAAAGTATGGAAGAATCTACAGAGAAAAAATTTAACTTCACACTTAATATTTTTCACCTCACATATTGACTAGATCAGCTCATCATTTTTAAGCATTTTTATTTTAAGATTATAATATAATTTCATTGCTTCCTTCCCATTCCTAACTGAAAACCCTCCCATACTCTTCCCCTATTCTTCTTCAAACTCACTCCTTCTTATTAACCATGGCTGCATGCATATATGTATATGTAAATCCATATATATTCCCAAATACAAATTATTCAGTCTGAATAATGTTACTTGTATGTAATATTATTCAGATATTTGGGGATGATAATTTTACACTAGACAAAAAATATTGATGTGCATTTCCCTAGGGAAGACCATATCTCCAACTCCCAGTTTTTCTCAATTGCCTATAAGTCCCCCTCCCTTTATTGAAAATAGATTATTTTCTCATCAAATATAATTCTAATTACAGTTTTCTCTTTCTACTCCTCAAAACTCCTTCACCTCCTTCCATACTGATATACTCCTTTTTTGTCTCTCATAAAAACAGAACAGGCTTCTAAGTGGTAATAACAAAATATAACAATAAAATATAATGATATAAAACAAAACTATGCCATCAAGGTGGAACAAGGCAAACCAACAGAAGAAAAAGAGCCCAAGAGAAGGCACAAAAATCAGTGAATCATTGGTTCACATGCTTGGAAGTCCCATAAAACATACTAAATTTAAATCCATAATATATACACAGAGGTCCTGATGTAGACCTATTTAGGCCCTGTGTATACTGCTTCAGTCCTACTGTGAGTTCATATGAGCTTTGTACAGTTGATTTAGAGAGATGGGTTATCTATGAGTCCTCTATTGCCCTGGCTCCATCCTCTTCCTCAGGGTTCTCTTAGAGCACTGAGGGGAGGGATTTGATGGAGACATCTCATTTAGACCTTTATGATCCAAGGTCTCAATTTCTGTGTATTGTTGTTCTGTGGGTCTCTATATTTTTTCCATCTTCTGTAGAAGGAAGCTTCTCTGATGATGGCTGAATAAGGCACAGAGCTATGAGTATAGCAGAATATCATTAGGAGTCATTTTATCACTAATGTACACACACACACATGCACGCACACATTAGTATGCTTTATCCAAAGTCCCTGAGTATCAAGTCTCTGATTCTTGGTCACCTAAGCAGTGTTGGTTATGGGTCCCATATCATAAAGGGGGTCTTTAAGTAAATCAGATGTTGGTTGGTTAGTCCCACAAGGTTTGTGCCACCATTGCCCTTGCATATTTTTCAGGCAGGACAGTGTATACTCTGTAGGCTATTGAAGGAGAAATGGTTGATGCCTCATGTGTTTTTCCAGTCCAGTTTGGCATGTCCATTATTGTCATGTTGTGAGACTTTGTGTTTGTAACTTTTTATATTAGTAGGAGTCACAGTCTCATAAGATATCCTGGCTCTTAAAATCTTTCTGCCTCCTCTTCTTTAGCATTCACTGATCCTTAGATGTAGGAGTATATTGCTGGTGAATTCATTGTGAACTGGGCTCCACAGATCTGCATAGTTTTCTATAAATTACCTCCATCTATTACAAACAGAAATTTCTCTGATGAGGGCTAAAGATTACACCTATCTGTGTATATAATGATAAATGCTTATAGATTATTGTTAAGGATTATGCTGGTTAATGAATATTAATTATAATTATTTAATTAATCAGAGGCTGTAGATTCTCTTCCAATAGTCATGACTTCACTAGCACAGAGTAGTCATCTAAATTTTTAGTACCAGGCTCTTTTTCTTTTTCTGAGCAGGTCTTAAGTTCAATTAGAAAGCTGTTGGTTACCACCAGGTTATTTGTGCCACTTTTGTATTCTTAGGGCTGTCATGTCATGTCATGCTGGCAGGTTTTAGTGATTCATAGACATGTTGTCTGGGTGAGACTCTTGAATGCTTTACTCTTTTTGGAAACTTGCAAGGTATCTTCTAGTACTATGAAAGGTATTTCTCAGGAAGAGGGCATTCAGCTCAGTTCTGGCTCATGGGTCTCAAGTCTGGTAATAGGGATTATTGTTAGGCTCTTGGAGGGAGGACCGTCACCCCAGATAGTAAAAGTTCATTAAACCTGTGTATGTATATTTATACATGGGATCATGTACATGGTGTTTTCTAAAATAAGGAATTACCTTCTGTAGCAGAATTTTCCCTGTCCTATTATGTTAAATATTAATACAACAAGAAGCCTGTGATTGGACAGGGAAGGGGAAGGCAGTGCAAAGAGTTTCAGGTACAGAGAGTAAGACAGGAAAAAAAGAAGGAGGAAGATGGAAGACAAACAGGACGATTCAGATTCCACGTGGATTTAAATAGCCATAGGTAGCTATACTATCACATAGGGATAGAATAATTGGGATAATTTGCCTAATCTATATGGGCAGCTTGTATCATTATCAATTGGCTTGAAATTATTGTGTGGGCATCTTGTGAACTGAGAACTTATTACTATTAAATGTGACTGAATAATTATAAACTTCTAGAATTTTAATTCACTGGGTTACTGGAATTTGGGACCACCGACTACAGGGAGTGGATGGCTAAGAAGGTGCAGGCTGGCTCTGAGGCAGGCGAACTGGAATGGGGAAGATCGCGACCCAGAGGCTAACCTATAGGTGGCCGGACTGTGGGCAGAGAGTAGGTGGGTGTAGTGTGGGAACTTGGGGACACTTATTTAATATTTCCCACAACACCTTCCACATCTGGGCTAAACCAAGGGTAAAAGGAATACACTGTATGTACTGGGAGTCTCTTGGACAGAACTTTTCAACAACTCAAAAGAGGGCTTCTCAAGTCTGGTAATAGGGATTTTTGTTAGGCTCTTGGAGGAAACACTGTCACCCCAGATAGTAAACATTTATTAAAACTGTGTATTTATATTTATACATGGAATCATGTGTATTATAGATTCTTGTAGGCAAATAGTTAATAGTATTATTTTTTGTGTCTTTTTTCAGACATCCTTATTACGAATTTAGCTACCTTCTTTCTTCTGTATTTATCTACCTACCCCGTCAAAGAGCTCCCCTAATCCAAATTTTTTTCCCTATGGAATCATTTGTATCCTGACATCACATTTAGCCTCCTGCCATCTTTTCTTGTATTTACCTACCTTGCTTCCTGAGGACCCTCTTTTTTTTCCATTTCTCTGATCAGATCACTTGTACCTTGCCAGTCCCCTCTCTAATGAATCCCAATCTCCCCCTCCTGGAAATGGCCCTGTTTTGCCATCCTGGTTTCTTTAGTTACTCCATCTTCTTTATGTGCTCACACCTGAATATTGGGAACAAGGAACCTCCCATGAACGAAAACACAATGCTAATTAGGCTGCCTCACTCAGTATGAACTTTTCCTGTTTAATGCATTTGCCTGCCAAGTTCATGATTGCTTTTCTATGTAGATGAATAGTGATTATTCGTGTAAAAAGGAAGTATTTTCAGTGTTGGTTAAAGGACATTTAGGCTGTTTCCACTTTCTAGCTCTTGTGAGTAGGGCAATAGTGAAGATGGCTGAGCAATACCTGTGAAACAGGGGTCAAGTCCTTTGGACATAGCCTAAGGAATGGTATAGCTAGTTCATAACGTAGATTTATTTTTAAGCTTTTGAGCACCCTCTACTCTGATGCCCACAGGGGTTGTACCAGTTTGTAATCCTTCCACAGTGAGTGAGGGTTCCCGTTCCTCTACTTCTTCAGGAGTTGTTGTTGTGACTTGTTCTGCTGACCTTTCCATTCCGACGTAAGAAGAAATCTCAAACTTGTAATAATTTTCAGTTCTCTATTTGCTAGGGATGATGATACTTCTTAGCTATCTTTTTCTTCCACTGAGAAATCTCTGTTCAGATCCCAGGCCATTCTTTGAAGGGATCTTAGCTTATTTGTTTGTCTATGGTTTTTTTTTTTTTTTTTTTTTTTTTTTTTTTTTTTTTTTTTTTTTTTTACTCCTTTTTGTCTAGCTATTTCTGTATTCTAAATGTTAATCCTCTTACATTAGTGCTTAGCCTCTCTTCCTATGAAGTAGATGAACCTCCAGAATCCCATGGTGAGTCTCAACAAAACATACCCTGTCACATACTTCTGTGTTGCTATTTTAGTTCTTCCCAATAGTAATTTACTCCCTTGGTTATCCCAGGCAAACCAGAGATCAGAAATGCTAAATGACTTTGCTTTTGCAAAAACAACTTTGAGAGTTACCACGTTTTGTTTTCTGGAAACTCCCAAATCCTTTGCTCATATTTACTCTAGCACTCTGAGAATTCTGACTGGCTGAAACACTGACAGCTCATTAAGATCTCTTCAGTGCTTTTCATCTGCACATGCCCAAATAGCCAGCTTCCATTTGCTGGCTATTCTGTATATGATAGCATAATAAATCCTCCTTAATATTCTTTAGCATCAATTGATACTTAAATAATTCTTGAAGCTCAGGGGCAAAGTGTGTTAAGATACTATGTTTCCTTTATACAAAATAGTCTTTCTCTAGAATTTCTGTTTCTAATTGTTCCATGATGACTTGAAATGTCTTGTCTTACTTTTTTTTTCAGATTTTTAAAATATCATTGCTGTTCTCAGAATGTGAGCACTTTATTCAGGGCTTAAAATGTATGAGATGCGTGGCCACCTTTCTAGGAAAACAGAAGAGCGAAGTCTAAAACTTGTCAAGAGAACTGCAAGGAAGCGTTATCTTTCCCAGAATATAATTTAATTTTTAAAAGTAGAAATTAACAAAACTTATTTACTGAGTGACTCAGAGGAACATGGTTTGAAGTGAACAGAGAAAGGAAGAGACAGACATAAGGCAGTCCCAGAGAATCTGCTATATACTTTAAACTACATCCACTCCTACACACAGCACAAGAATCGGTCTTGAAAATGATCATGACCAAAATAATGTTCTTCACGTATTTTCTGTTGTTTGGCCAAAGAGTTGTACTGTTGCCAACCATGCTACCTAATGTAGTCTGCTGCATCAGAATAACATTATACATTCTGAGTACCACCTTTGCGGATACATTAGCGATTTCTTTTCAAAAGTTAAGTATATTTAGGTTAGTCTATCTGTAAACTGCTTACTATGATCTTATGTGGCTAAAGTGCTTCTGTCATCATACTAAGCTGCTCTCAGCTATTTCCAATAGCTGTGCTTCTACAGTTGATGGAAAAACAAAGCCAAGGAAAACTAGCCTCTCAGCCTAGGCCTTGTCAATGTGACAATTGTACTAGTTCAGTTCTTTATGGTCCAGCATAGCAAGAGAAAAATAAATAAAAATAAATTTAAAGGGTCAATTTCATTTAAGAATATCCTTGGGAGATCATTTAAAATGGTTAGTTATATTGAATTTGTGTCTTGAGTATATCCCCGAACTTGAGTATATCTATACATAAAACAGGAAGCTACACTAGGGCATAAATGCATTTGTGGCATTAAGAACAAGAATTTTGTCATTAAGTTGTAAGTAGTTATAATGTGGCCTCTTTTTTACAGAGTGTCATATTTACCTAAAATCATGACTGATATATTGAGTGTTGTGCCTTGACAAGTTGGTTGATAATTTCTCAAAACTGTGGAAAGTTAGTCCATGTCTTCATGGGAAAGCAGTAGGGACCTCTTAATGCTTAGTGGATGTCAAAGTTTAGTTTTAAGGGAAAAAAAAACAGTAAGACATATGGAAAGCTTCTACTGACATCCTGTTTTTGCCTCACCCCTAGCCATATTTTTTTTTCTGAATACCAACAAGTGTATTTCTTTGGATAATATTCAAGCAGTGTGTTAATACCTGCAATATTAGCAGAGTTCAATGAAGCAATACTTTCAAAATAAACAATACAGAATGTTACATCAACAAATTCCATTCAAAATGTAAAACAAACAAAGAGGTTAAATATAGTGAAGTATTTGCTGTTTATTTATATGGTTTTTGAATTCTACATTGCAGCAATATTTAATGAAGTTCAGGTACCACAAGGAATAGACATGATTACATGGAAAGGCTGTTAAATATATCTTTTTTTTTTTTAACCTTGTGAGTCCAGATAGGTCTTGTAGGCTTCAACTGTAACAATACATTGTAGCATATTAATTAAAGAAATTCTTATGCTCTAATATAGTTTATTTAGCTAGACATTAATGACTTAGCAATGAACAATGGTGTTCTCAATTTTTTTTTATTTTACAAGATGGATTTTCAAACTTTTAATGTTAATATATAGTTAATTTCTAAAATGATTTAAGTGATGAAAAGTTGTAGTGTTTGTTTTTCTAATTTGGTAAAGTTCAATAACTATAACTCACATATACTATTTTTCTAGAACTCAGTCTCCAGTCTTGAATTTTAAAATTCAGAGATAGTTGTGTGTGTTCTGGTTTAGGTTTTGTTTAAATACAGGTGACCTCACTAATCCAGGAATGATGGTGCATTCAGAAAGGCTGTGAGTTCAAGGCTAGCATAAGATACATAATAGGATTGCCTGAACAACCAATCAAACAAAATTAAGCCACAAGAACCTGTAAGAATGCCGTCTGGGGTCCCTTGCTCTCCTTTCTGATGCCCTTGTTCTGCCAAGATGGCACAGCCCAACTGGATCATCTGCTGTTCGTGTTAGGGAATCTGGAAGAACAGAATCACAGAGCTGAGATTTTAACAGCCATCCTTGACTGAAAATTAAAACAGGAGGTGATGGACATGTCAAGAGATAACAGTGAACAACTTGAGGAGACAACACTGACTCAGGCCCAACTGAATTTGAGAACCAAGGTCATGAGCTAATAGGAATACACAGAAGACAGTTTTCATTTACTGAGAACATCACTCATTCATTTATTTTTGGGCTGAACACTCATTCTTACATGAGTGGTGCTTGCTGTGTGTTTTTTTTTTTCTTTTTTCTCTTTTTTATTATTAATTTCCATCCCAAATGCTGTTCCCTCTCCTGACCCTCTCTCTCACAGAGCTCCTCCTAACATCACCCCTCTTCTCCTCCTCCGAGAATGTGGGACCTTCCTGAGTATTCCCCCACCCTGCTGTGTCTATTCTTAGAGTAGAAATGCCCATGTAGTATTGTGCTCCACAGAACACTATGACTTTTAGGCTCATTCTTGATCATGTGGTCTATATCTCTGCCACTTTATTCTTCAGTATGCATATAAGTGTCTGAGTTACTCATTTGCCTGAACACAAGACCCTCTGAGTCAGTTTTATTTTGGAGACATGACTATATCAAAAACCGTGGCATCAACTACTTTCTTCCTTATTTTTGTTTGAAATGGCTATTTTTATTTGAAATAAAGCTTTCAACATGAAGTTTTTAGCAATGAAAAGGTCACACAGTTGCTCTTCTCATAATTTTGCATACCATTCTACTATGTAGATGCTTTCAGATTTATCAGTGGAAAACCATCATTATTGCAAATTAGAAATACAACTAAAAGGTAAATTGTTACATGTCATAGATTACCCCACTTTAAAAGGCCATTACTGAGGTCTACAGGAGAAATTACTGTTGTAGAGTCTATTTCTAAAAAGCAGAGCTTTGCCTCAGGAGTATCTGCCTGCTATACTATTACCTATCTAGTTTGGGGTTAAGTAATGTTCAGTATTTTAAGAAACACATTTTGTTCCTTTAAAAGGACTTTTTTAAAAAAAGTAATTAAGGCAGAATCTTTGTGAAACTGAATTTGTAGTATTAATGTTTTCATTTTAAATGAAATAATTTTTGTATAAAATTCTTTATAAGACCTTAGGTAGCAGATAGCATAATGTTACAATGCACCAAAACTATGTTAATCACCCTATAAAACATTCCTTGCTTTATCTGATAGCTTAAATTAGGTATTGCCAAGGCAACGCTTGCATTCTATAATGCAACAATGGCTAGGAGAATGCATTTTAAGGTCCACAGAACTTAAAGAAAGCTTACAGAAGAGCTATAATGAAACAGAGTTCATATGCTTTATGCTTGACAAAGACCACATTGAAATCTAGCATTTGGTGACAGGCAGTGTATGATCTGGAGAGAGTAGGTTGGGTTGGACATCTAAAACAGTATAAAATCTCCAAGTGATCAGAATGTCAAACATCTTTGTTAAGTGACGTCTTTTTGTCAAGCCAACTTAAAATATGAATGTTATATTATCATCTGGGAAAAAAGAACAAGACAACAAATTACATTTTTTAAAGGTCCATTGAGAATTAATAAATGTTTTATCTAAGTTCTATCTTTATATCTGTCAACTTTTTTATTTTTAAGCTGTACAATCTTTGTAACCTTGCAACATTGTTCCATTTTGATGAGTATAAAACTTTTAAACATTATTTTAATCTATATGCCCTGATATTTTAATTTATAACTCTGTTATCTACCACCAACCTACAGGTTAAAAATTACTACCCAGTTTTATGGCCCTGGTTCTGGTAATCCTTTGGACAGGGGTACTTTTGGTTAATTTATGTACATTCTCAATAAAGTGGCAGAGGTATAAAAAGATAATCTGCTGAACATGAGAAACTTACAGTTTAGCTTAATCATATTCATAATTTAAATTTATACTTTTACCCTTTGACTATCAAAGGGTAAAATCAAATCAAATCAAATCTTACCATTTAAGAATCTGGGAATTCTTTCATTATTGTGAATTTGGCTTTATATTTAGATTTCTTGTTCTACTTACATATCTTTTTAAAAAAATAATTTGTCTAAGTTAAATGAAAATCATGATAAAAGAAAACAGGGTTGCAGACCAATGCCTGACTCTAGACATTTGGATTTCCAAAGTAGCATTGAGTTGAGATACCATGTGTCCTGCCATGAATTGTTTGAGAAATATTTAATAATATTAGGAAATAATTAATAGCTTTAGCATCCAGTTAATATTTTTGCATTGGATAAAATGGCCTGTCATAACAAATACATTCAAGTAGTGTTTAAATTAATCTTCTCTCTGAGTTTTGGAATATAGTATTAGAAAAGAATAAGCAGTCACCAGTAATGATAGAAGATGGAGACATGATAGGAAAGATGCAATTGTAGAATAATAGTGACAAATGCTTAACATAAATATAGAATATTTTAATAATTTATTTTCTATATCTGCTGTTTTCCATTAATTTACATGATGAAACTTTTTAGTACCAATTTTAGTATCAAAACAGAGCCGCTGGCATGGATAGGCTTCTATAAGACCTATCTAGTTGCTAAAAGGCAAAAGGATTAATAGTGTGGGAGAGAATATGACAGCCAGTCAGGTGAGCAATTGGAAAACCTTGGCTGTTTGGGCTATCATGTTGGCAGGGAAGATGCATATGAGAGCTAATCATATTTTAGACTTGTTTACACTTGTTTTACAAATGGATACAAATAATGACTACTAGAATGTAGTGAAACTCTGATTTGTGTAAAGGCTTTGAATTGTTTATAAAGTACATCTGACAAAATGTCATGATATTATTGTTCTGTAACCCATTTTCCAGACTTTCCTGAGAGCTGTGAGCAGGGAGCACTGGGCTGCAGTAGGTTCAGCCAGTCCTTGCTATTGCTGCTGAAGGATGAGAGATATTCCCTGTATTTCTCAGAGTCCTTAATTTCTTCTTGATAGCTTCTGAGGTAATACGCTGGCAACATGACAATAGTTGGGGAAAACTAGTAATTACAAACAATACTAAGATGGAAATAAACAGAGTCTGTCGTTGGACTGGCTGCACTGGCTTGAGCTAAGCATGATTAAAGACCTGTGAAAATGTACCAGAAGAATCCTCCCTGCACACTGAGGTCCTATGGGGAAGGATTGTCAGGATTCCTCCTGCATGTGAGGGTTCACCAAGTTCCCTCTCACAGAGGATTAAGATATTTTCCAGATATATCTTATGAATAAGACAAAATGAATTTCAGAAAAATACTGTTTGAAATATATGGTGATCCAATTTTCAACATACTGTGTAGCTATTAATTGGACAGGTGCCAATGATGAAAAGTTTTTGATCCAGAGAATGTAGGCCAAAATGGAATTGTACTTAAGAACAATTTAAGTTTCTCTGGCAACCTTGATTTTTCTCTACTCCCATCCAGGGTAGTATGATGGAACATCTGTAATTGTCTTTCCAATTTAGTAAGTATTGGTTACATGCTATTTTATTTATTTTTATAACACTTTATTTTAGTTCAATAGACTTTAGAGAAGGAAAGTCGATATTATAAGAAACTATTGGTCATTGAATTAGAGTAAATTAGCTTCCATCAAATATACATAATTCCAATGCTTAAGACAGGAGAGGACCATTGCAGCCAGATGCAGTCTCAGCTTTGCATTTGTGCAGCTGGGGGAAAGTTTTCTAGAAACTGAGGTCCAAAAATCTTCAAATACTTTGTTTTCTCCAGATTCAGTAGCAATTTATTTGAGTCAAAAATTCAAAAGTAAATTGTTAGCCTTTATTAATTCAAACTAGCTCCTTTCAGAGTAAGAGTTCCCACAGACACAAGCTATTAGAAAAGGTCATGGCATCTTAGATTTCAGTGTGATGGATTAAGTGACTTGTGAGGTCACTCCATGTGCTTCCTGGTGTTATAGAGTAGCCTTCATATTTCGTAGATATCAAGCCTTAGGAAATAGGACCTGTGTGGTGGATTGTACCTATAATCTCAGCATGGAAGTTAAGCTCTAGAATGTAAGTTAACAGAATTTATAAATTTAAGCAAAAATACAAAGCATAGTATAAACTCTTAAAAGAAATATGTAAAACAATATATATTACAAGGGTTGGAGTAGGTTTTATCTTAGAACTTGAGTTTTACTCTGAAATGTTTCACAGTAATTAGCTCTTGCTTGCTTGCCTCCTTCCTCCCTACCTCTTTCCCTCCCTCCCTTCCTTTGTTTTTATTGTTGTTGTAAATAGTTAGATCTTGATGATTTGGGAAATTTAAAGCAAACATTTCTTTTACTTTTTGACATTATAGTATAATTATACCATCTCCCTCTTCCCTTTTTATATTATCCAAACTCCCCCATAACCCTCTCTGTTTTCTTTTTTATTAACTGTTAATATGAATATACATATATGAGTATACACACACATATACACCCACATAAATATATATATATGTATATATATACATATATATTCATAACTAGATAAATGCAACCCGCTTAAGCTATATAATATTACTTGTATGTGTATGTTTTCAAGGCTGTACAATTGATAAAAAATAACCAAGGGGTGTTTTTTCTCCCCTAGGGAAGCTTACTTCTACCAAAATTATTACTTTCTAGTTGCTTGTAATTCTTTGAGTAGGGCTGAAGAAGCTTCCTGATATTTCTCCACCTACATTATCAGGTTTTCTGGCATTATCCTTTTGCAATTCATACTTAAGGAGTTATGTTAGTGGGATTTTATGGGAGTAGCTTCTGCCATTACTAGAATACAAAATCTCACAGCAAACTCCCTGATTCTTTGGCTTTTACAATATTTCTCTTCCCTCTTCCCCAATAATAACTGACTAACAGGTGGAAGAATTGTGTTGTGGATGTTATCGGCTGGGATTGGGCTCCACAATTCTGTATTTTTACTGGTAGTAGTTGTCTGCAATGGCCTTCGTCCATTGCAAAGAGAAACTTCTGTGACGAGGAGTGAGGACTATCTTTTTCTGAAAAAAAAAAAAAGAACAAATATTAGGAGTATAGTTATTATAGATTATGCTGGGTTAGTGAAATGGTGGTTGACGTTTGTCTTCCAAGATCCATGACTCCACTAGCTCTGGGTAACTTGTATAGATTTCCAGTAGCAGACATTGTCTCCCTCTTCTTGAATGGGTCTTATTTCCAATAGAGAGAGCTCTTAATTACCACTAAGGTCTGCATACTAAAATTGTAGTGTTAGTCTTCATGCAACTCTTAGGCATCAGAACTATGTAGGGCTTTTGGTTGCTTCCTTCCTTTGGAAGCTTGCATGGTATCTTCTGGCACTATGACAGCTAGTTCTCAGCCAGGAAGCTTAGACGTCAGATTCAGCTCAGGGGCCTCTGGGCCCTGAATCTGAAGTGCATGATATCATCATCAGCAAGAGCTTACCTTCCATCTCTGGGGCGAAGAGTAATGTAATAACTTACAATGTTTGAGAAGTCTCTTGTACAGCACTGATCAACAACTTTAAAGAGGGCTCCTCATGACCGACATGACCGACTGCTGTTGGGTTCTTATTCAATGGTCTTTTGCTCTTTGCAGGAACATTATCAATCCAGATAAAATTTTTTCATGTGGATATTTATGCGCTAATTTACATGTATGATAGGTATTTTAGGTAGACAATTAATAATGATTCCTCATGATGTTTTCAGAATCTCTACTCTTATTTTAGCCTCCTTTTTCCATTTTCAGCATTTACTCCTCCCCTTCCTTCTTCCTAATTGGAGCCTCCTCCTATTATTCCAGTTTCCCTTCCAGGTAACTTGTACTCTGATATTCTGCTCCCCATTGCTCACTAACTCCCAACTCTAACTCCCATAAAACCAGCAATAGACTGTTTTTTTACTTTCTGTTTCTGTAGTTACTCCAGGGTATGCATTCATATATGAAGATTTGTAGCTAGGTACCTAAAATGAGAAAAAAAAAAACAAAAAACCAAAACAATGTTTATAATTCTAAGTCTAGTTACCTCAATTAGTACATTTTAAAAAATAGTTTCAACTATTTACCTGCAAGGTTAACTATTTGATTTTTTCCTCTTTTTTTCTTTTCTTTTTTTTATTAGATATTTTCTTTATTTATATGTCATATGATATCTCCTTTCTGGTTTCCCCTCTGAAAAAAAAAAAGAAAAAAAGAAAAGAAAAAAAAACCCTGTTCCCCCCACCCCCCACCCCATCACCAATCCAGCCTCTTCCGCTTCCTGGTCCTGGCATTCCCCTACACTGAGGCATAGAACCTTCACAGGACCAAGGTCCTCTACTCCCATTGATGACCAACTAGGCCATCCTCTGCTATATACATATGCTGCTGGAGCCATTAGTCCCACCTTGTGTACTCTTTGGTTGGTGGTTTAGTCCCTGGGAGTTCTGAAGGTACTAGTTAGTTCATATTGTTGTTTGTCCTAAGGGACTGCAAACCCTTCTTTCGGCTCCTTGGGTCCTTTCTCTAACTCCTTCACTGGGGACACTGTGCTCAGTCCAATGGATGGCTGTGAGCCTCTACTTCTGTACTAGTGGGGTATTGTCAGAGGCAATCAGGAGACAGCTATATTAGGCTCCTATCAGCTAGCACTTGCTGGCATCCACAATAGTGTCTGGATTCAATGATTGAATATGCGAAGGATTCTCAGGTGGAGCAGACTCTGGATTGTCCTTCCTCTGGTCTCTGCTCCATAGTTTGTCTCTGCAACTGCTTCCATGGGTATTTTGTTCCCCCTTTTAAGAAGGAGCAAAGTACCCACACTTTGGTCTTCCTTCTTCTTGAAAGTTCTTTCTTGTGGTTTGTGGATAGTACTTTGTTCATTCCAAGCTTCTGGGCTAATATCCACTTATCAGAGAGTGCATACCATGTGTGTTCTTTTGTGATTGGGTTACATCACTCAGGATGATATTTTCCAGATCCATCCATGTCCCTAAGAATTTCATAAATTCATTGTTTTTAATAGCTGATTAGTACTCCATTGTGTAGATGTACCACATTATCTATATCCATTCCTCTGTTGAGGGACATCTGGGTTGTTTCCAGTTTCTGGTTCTTATGAATAAGGCTGCTATGAACATAGTAGAGCATGTGTCCTTATTACATGTTGGACTATCTTCTGGGTATATGCCCATGAGTGGTATAGCTGGGTCCTCTGGTAGTACTATGTCCAATTTTGGGGGAACTGCCAAACTGATTTCCAGAATAGTTGTACTGGCTTGCAATCCCACCAGCAATGGAGGAGTGTTCCTCTTTCTCCACAACCTCTCTAGCATCTTCTGTCACCTGAGTTTTTGATCTTAGCCATTCTGACTGGTGTAAGGTGGAATCTCAGAGTTGTTTTGATTTGCATTTCCCTGATGACTAAGGATGTTGAACATTTCTTTAGGTGCTTCTCAGCCATTCCATATTTGTCAGTTGAGAATTCTTTGTCTAGCTCTGTACCCTTTTTGAATAGGGTAACTTGGTTCTCTGGAGTCTAACTTTTTAAGTTCTTTGTATATATTGGATATTAGCCCTCTATCAGATATAGGATTGATAAAGATCTTTTCCCAATCTTTTGGTTGCCATTTTTGTCCTATTGATAGTGTTTTTGCCTTACAGAAGCATTGTAATTTTATGAGGTCCCATTTGTCAATTCTTGATCTTAGAGCATAAGTTATTGGTATTCTCTTCAGGAATTTTCCCCTGTGCCAATTTGCTCGAGGTTCTTCTCCATTTTCTTTTAGTTTGAGTGTATCTGGTTTTATGTGGAAGTCGTTGATCCACTTGGACTTGAGCTTTGTACAAGGAGATAGGAATGGATCGATTTGCAATCTTCTACATGGTAACCACCAGTTGAGCCAGCACCATTTGTTGAAAATGCTGTCTTTTGTCCACTGGAAGTTTTTAGCTCCTTTGTCAATGAACAAGTGACCATAGGTGTGTGGGTTCATTTCTGGGTCTTCAATTCTATTCCATGGATTCACCTGCCTTTCAACTGTACCAATACCATGCAGTTTTTTTGTTTTTGTTTTTGTTTTTGTTTTTGTTTTTGTTTGTTTTTGTTTTTTTTCGAGACAGGGTTTCTCTGAGTAGCCCTGGCTGTCCTGGAACTCACTTTGTAGACCAGGCTGGCCTCGAACTCAGAAATCCACCTGCCTCTGCCTCCCAAGTGCTGGGATTAAAGGCATGCTCCACCACTGCCTGGCTACCATGCAGTTTTTATCACAATTACTCTGTAGTACAGCATTAGGTCTTGGATGGTGATTCCACCAGAGTTTCTTTTATTGTTGAGAACAGTTTTTGCTATCCTAGGTTTTTTTGTTATTCCAGATGAATTTGCAAATTGCTCTTTCCATGTCTGTGAAGAATTGAGTTGGAATTTTGATGAAAACTGCATTGAATCTGTAGATCGCCTTCAGCAAGATGGCCATTTTTACTATATTAATCCATCCAATCCATGAGCATGGGTCATCTTTCCGTGTTCTGAGATCTTGGATTTCCTTCTTCAGATACTTGAAGTTCTTGTCATACAGATCTTTTACTTGCTTAGTTAGAATCACAGCAAGGTACTTTATATTATTTGTGACTATTGTGAAGGGTATTGTTTCCCTAATTTCTTTCTCAGCCTGTTTATCCTTTGTGTAGAGGAAGGCCACTGATTTGCTTGAGTTAATTTTATATCCAGCTACTTTACTGAAGTTATTTATCAGGTTTAGGAGCTCTCTGGTGGAATTTTTGGAGTCACTTAAGTATACTATCATATCAGCAAATAGTGATAATTTGACTTCTTTCTTTCCAATTCATATCCCTTTGATCTCCTTTTGTTGTCTAATTGCTCTGACTAGGACTTCATGTACAATATTGAATAGGTAGGGAGAGAGTGGGCAGCCTTGTCTAGTCCCTGATTTTAGTGGGATTGCTTCAAGTTTCTCTTCATTCAATTTGATGTTGGCTACTGGTTTACTGTATATTGCTTTTACTATGTTTAAGTATGGGCCTTGAATTCCTGATCTTTCCAAGACTTTTATCATGAAGGGGTGTTGGATTTTGTCAAATGCTATCTCAGTATCTAATGAGATTATCATATGTTTTTTTTCTTTGAGTTTGTTTATATAGTGAATTATGTTTCTGGATTTCTGTATATTGAACCATCCCTGCATCCCTGGGATGAAGCCTACTTGATCATGCAGGATGATTGCTTTGATGTGTTCTTGGATTCAATTTGCAAGCATTTTATTGAGTAATTTTGCATTGATTTTCTTAAGGGAGATGGGTCTGACATTTTCTTTCTTTGTTAGGTCTTTGTGTAGTTTAGGTATCAGAGTAATTGTGGCTTCATAGAACAAATTGGGTAGAGTGCCTACTGTTTCTATTTTGTGGTATAGTTTGAAGAGTATTGGTATTAGGTCTTCTATGATGGTCTGATAAAACTGTGTACTAAACCCATCTGGTCTTGGGCATTTTTTGTTTGGAGACTATTAATGACTGTTTCTATTTCCTTAGCAGATATGGGATTGTTTAGATCATTTATCTGATCTTGATTTAACTTTGGTACCTGGTATCTGTCTAGGAAATTGTCCATTTCATCTAGGTTTTCCAGTCTTGTTGAGTATAGGCTTTTGTAGTAGGATCTCATGATTTTTTTGATTTCCTCAGTTTCTGTTGTTAAGTCTCCCTTTTCATTTTTGATCTTGTTAATTAGGATACTGTCTTTATATCCTCTAGTTAGTCTGGCTAAGGGCTTAACTATTTTGCTGATTTTCTCAAAAAAAACAGTTCCTAGTTTTGTTGATTCTTTGTATAATTCTTTTTGTTTCCATTTGGTTATAAAATATTATAACAATAAAAATGAGTATTATAAAAGTTTTTTGATACAAAACAACAATTAATTTAACAGTCTTATGTAGATGCTTGTCTATGGCAATACTGAAAACGCATACGTTTTTCTCAATATAAATTTTAAATAACTCCAAATGTATTAACTGTATATTTCAAAGTAATACATCACTACTAATATTTTCTTAAATGAACATAATTATATAAAGTGTTTTTGTTTGTTTGTTTGTTTTATATTTAGTAGAGCTTAAAATCTTGGCTCTTACTGTGGTAACTTGATACAAGAATTACAAAAGTCAAACTAAGCAGTCAGTCTTACTCTTTGATGTTCTCTTACAAACCCCCTCCCAATTTAATTGTCTACATTTCTTTTGGGTATATAAATACTTTTAAAATATGTAATCTGTTCTGAAAACCATAGTATAGTGTAAAAACATGAAATAAACAATACTACTAATAGAGAAGCTGAGATAGGAGAAGCAAGATCTCAAGACCATTATGTTGTGCAACATTGAAATGAGCAAACAAGCTGAAAGTGTATATGGATTATATAATATTAAGCCTAGAGACCATTGGATGACAGTCAAAAAATTCTACTTCCTCATATTTTTGGATTTTAATCGATTAGGATATGTTGGTAATATTAATTTTCATATTAA
>NW_022196895.1:26977318-26986234 GCF_008632895.1 Mastomys coucha | reverse complement strand
ATATAAAACAACAATCAATTTAAGTCTTATGTAGATGCTTGTCTACAGCAATAGTGAAAATACATTTTCATCAGTATAAATTTTAAATAACTCTAAACATTAACTGTATACTTCAAAATAATACATCACTACTAGTATTTTATATGTCCAAAGGTTGTCTTTACATTTTATAGTGTCTTTTTTATCTCCTTCTTCAGAGATTTGATGTTTTTGTTGTAGAGGTCTTTCACTTCCTTGCTTATGCTTATTTCTAGACATTTTATTTTCTTTAATGCTACTGTATATGAGGGTGTATCTTTGATTGCCTCCTCCGTATGTTTGTGGTTTGTATATAGAAAATTCATTAATTTGTTCAAGTTGGTTATGTATCCTCATATATTGCTGAGTTTATTTGTTACTTCTGTAAGGTTTTGGTAGAATTTTTAGATCTCCAAAGTTTAGTAGTATATCATCTGAAAATAGGGATATTTGACTTCTTTTTACATTAATACTTCTTTAATTTCCTTGCCTTATTGCCTTATTGTTCTAGCTAGTGCTCTGAGCACAATATTAAAAAGGTGTGAGGGCAATGGACATCCCTACCTCATTCCTTACTTCAGGAGGATTGCTTTAAGTTTTTTCCATTTATGATGATATTGGCTATGGGTTTTTCATATTTCACTTCTGTTATGTTGAGCTATAATTTATATCTAGGACTTTTACTTGAAGATATGATGGCTTTTGTCAAAGGCTTTTTCTGCTTCTATTGAAATGATCATGTGATTTTTCTCCTGAAGTATATTTTTTGGTTTATTACATTTATTGACTCATGTGTGTTAAACTACTCCTGTGTTTCAGAGATAAAGCCAACTTGGTCATGGTGTATAATCATTTTGATGTATGTCTATATTCTGCTTGTATATATTTTTTTGCATATTTCCAATTTAATAAAGATTATAAATTGTTATAGATATTTCTTGAGTTATGGTAGATGACTAGAGAGTGACAATGTTGGGTAGTGTGCGTAGGGGGAGGATAAAGCAAACTAACCATGTTAGACCCTGGAGAATAATGTACAGAACCTGATTTGAGTAGACAGATTGAATACAACATGGGCTAGAATTTTTTAATCATGCTTATTTTAGTATTTTTCCTAGTCTTACCCACTGGTGATCTATATGCCATTTTGTGTATCTGTTTCCTATGTGAATTCAAGTTAGCATAAGAAAATAATGCTGAAATGTCTAGGGTACTTTTAGTTCAAGCCACATTATGACCCAGAAAAAAATGTCCAGACCTCTTTGACCACAACTGCTTTGAGATTCTAAGATTTCTATGTGTTGTAATAAGTTACAAAATATCCAATGTGAGTTAACGAGTTTTAACAAAATTGAAACTCAATCCCCACAATATACTTTTGACTCACATCAAAATATTTTCCCCGATAATGGGATGGACAAATTTGTAGTCTTGATTGTTAATCTCAAAATTTCATGAGGAAATAGATTTCTCCATGTGTTCTGAGTGGATGAAAATATTGTGGTTAGTATAGCACATATTCCATACCATCATTCTTAACAATACAGTCTACTTATGTGCTTTCTGATTTCCTAAATGCCCTTTCTAAGACTCTTGCCTCTGCTTCAGTTTGTGTGTCCAGTTTCTTCTACTACCGGATGTTTCCCCTGTTCAGCTGAAGACTTAACCTCACACACTTCCTCCCTGAAAGAAGATTCTCTCCACAAGACCTCTTACTAGCTTGTGAGGTTCTGAATGAACAAATGAGTATTTGATGTATCTGTAATCCGTTTATGAAGAGTGTAGATGAATATGGAGATTTAATCTTATCTTTATAGCTCCTAACAACTCTAATTACTCTGCAAGACCCATGTCCTAAACTTTCCTGTCTTGAAGCAGATAAAAAGTACAGATGTTTTGCCAAACCGATGTCAAACAATCTTGACAGTACACCGAACTCTGAATGTATGCTAAAGCCTGGAAGCAGAAGTACTTGGAAAATGTGCATATAAAACTAAAATTGATAAATTAAATGGTAAAAGTAAAAACTTTAAAACTATGGCAGATTCCTTCAGTGGGCTTGAGTCCCACCTATGTGGAGGTTGATCAGTCCTGGAGAATGATGACCACAGACAGATGAGGACAGCTAAACATGAAAGATAGAACTTGTTCTCTAACCACTACATGCAGGTCATGGTATATGTGCACCCACACTCAAACATGCACATCACACACACACACGCACACATTAGTGACTATTATTATTAATAAAGCCAATAAATGACATAAATATGGAATATTGTCTCAGTAGGCAGCAGAACCCCTTGAAATTTATAACCATCGGGAAAAATGGGTTAGTTGTCCTTATGAATGATTCAATCCTTAGTATTCTATGATAGCAGAAGAAATTGGAATAAGAGGTAGAATAAAAACAGGGTTTAAATCCTGCTATACACTAAGGAACTGTGTGCATTCAGTATCTCACTTGAAAGGTCAGCTATTAATGCTCAGTTCATAGTGATGCCCAATAGGAGATAATTCAGGAGAATCCCAAGCACCCCTCTGCCCACTACCTACTCAGTGTGGTCAGAGAGCAGGAGCCTCCTCTTTCTCTTCACCTTTGCACTTTCAAAGTAACTGATGCTTAAAATGCTAATGTCCAATTTACTGCTGCTTTATCATATTAAATATGTTTTCTGTGAAAAAGAAATGCCTTAAATGAGCGGGCAAAGCTACTTTCTCCAGTGTCAATGGGCTTGGCAGCTGTTCTCATCATTTTTATTATGAATTATTCATTTTAAGGTTGAAAGAAAAATTTCATCATCCACAGTTAGCAAGACAGGCCTCAAAGATTTTTTTTATTCCCTTCTGATAAACAACCTGATGTGAAGCGGCTTTTACTGCACATTATGAACTGTTTCCTATAATAAAAACTCAGCACGCAGCAATCCCATCACCTTTATTAGATTTGGATTTTTATTTTAACTGCTTGCACACAGACAAGTGTATGAAATTTTCTTGGTTTTAATCAGGGGGAGAAATCAGAGATATAAACTGTGTCTGTAATATTGAGCTGTCTATTCATGTGAACATTCAAAAATGCTGCCTCATGTTTCTAAATCCTATAATGGAGAGAACTGTTTGTGGAATTTAGGAAGAAAAATATAAATAAGTATTGCAATAGATAAAAACTAGTTAGCCAATTAAGATGATTATTTGTATACAATGGCTAAGTTCTGGACAATGTGGCATCATGAGTTTGGACTTGGCTTGGGCATTCTCGCTTTGCTTTGTCACTGCAAGAGTATGTTGGACAACATGGTTGTAGCACTGGGAGGTACTACAGACCTGCCTCAGACTCACCAAGCAAACTGTTTTCATGGAAGAAACTACAATGCAAGATGCTAAGATAATGGTTTCCTTTCATGCACTCTAAGAACTAAAATTAGAATAAAAAAGTTTCTGTGTGTCTTAGTTAGGGCTTTATTGCTGTGAACAGACACCGTGACCAAGGCGAGTCTTATAAAGGACAACACTTAATTGGGGTTGGGTTACAGGCTCAGAGTCCATTATCATTCAGGCGGAATCACGGCAGCATCCAGGCAGATGTGGCGCTGGAGGAGTTAAGAGTTCTACATCTTCATCTGAGTGCTGTTGGCAGAATACTGGTTTCCAGGCAGATGGATTGAGGGTCTTATAGCCCCCACATGCAATGACGCACCTATTCCAACAGGGCCACAACTTCTATTCATGCCACCTGGGCCGAGCATATACAAACCATCATAATGTGACAGTTTAGCACATGCCAATAATGGAGGACAAATGGGAACTTTGAGTGGGTTATATCTAGATTGTTGCTTTCACAAAACTGATCAAGCTGTTTCAAAAACTGCAAATAAAGAAATCAAGGCATCTTTCAGTTAATCCCCATGTGTGATGCAAATGAGCAAAATTATTGTTTTCTACTTTGTCTCACTCAAGGATTTCCACCGAGTCATCTATGTGTTCCTTCTTTGTCTTGCCAGTCTTGGTTTCTCATTTCTCCAACATCTAAACTTGAAGCACCTGGCTCTCTCTCACTAGCTTTCTTTATTCCCATCACAGGGTGAAGCTATTCAGATTCAACTCCTTAGCTCAGATGCCTGCCTTAAATAAAAGTAAAGAGCTCACATAAGAAAAATACCTGTGTTTGAGAAGTCAGGTAGAATTTTTAGAGAATTTCTGATGACTAAAGTCACTTCCAAATGATGGGTGGGTTGTAAATACACAGAAAGCATGATGATATTAAGAAGATTCAAAATGCCTGTGTTCTGATCAAAAGGATAGGAAATAAGGTAGACCTTAGGACAAATGGACAATGGAAAATTTTTGCTATTACTGATGATAATATTGGCTACATGTAGGATAGAACATATTGAAAAAAGTGACAGAACTAAGAGTTGAGCCTCATTATGTGAAGAAGACTGATTCTAGGGTTGAAGGGACTCAATTGTAGTCTAATTTTTTCCCCTCTCTTTGTACTAGGTTTGATGCCATTCAGCACATTTCTTTTGTGACTACAATGCTTTTCTCCAGCTGTTCTCTAAATCAGCTATAAATCAGAGCATCTAAATCAAGTTGGGTTTTGAAACAGAAACAATAGAAGACATGGATTCATTAAATTCACAACTGAAAGTAAAACATTTGTGTAATTAACACCAAGTGTAAACTATATCACCAAGATTTATTCATTTTTCTCTATTACTCTTTTCCACATTATGCTTCCATCTTCAGATAGATTTTTCCATAATGATGTCAAGACAGTTAAAAAAGATACACAGTTATATCCTTCCAAGTTTATTGCCGCTGGAAAAACATGCATCTCTCTTACCCAGTCATCCATCAGAATCCTCTTGGCATTTTGTTAGCTAAGGTTTGTCCTGTCTCTGATCAAATGACAATGACCTGTAGAAGGCAGTTGTCTCTCTCGTTGGTCACACCAATGTCAAACAATACCCCTTGAATCAGAATTGGAATAATAACAATAAAAGTGCAGAAAGAAGATTGAACAAATAAAGATAGAATTCTGATAAGAAAGGAAAAGGATAGACATAAGAAACCAAAATTCTTTACCACAAAACTGAGAAAACCCAAAACTGTGATTTTCAGTAAAATGAATGTATATTTTTAAAGTCTAGCTCTAGAATCCTGTTAAGATTTAAAAGCTTAAAAAAGACTTATCCAACAAATTATAGTCAAATGTATAATAAAACAAAAGCAAAAGTATCAGTAAGACACTAATTATATTACAGAGTAAATATTTGGTTATTTGAAAAAATATTGTTAAATAGCATACAAGAACAAAAATATTAAGGCTAATTACAAAGAGAGGTTGGTGACTCAGACATGTGCAGATAAAACATGACATCACCCTTCATGTGCAAATTAAATGGTTAGACAAAGGTTTAAACATGCATGTCTAATTTAGTTACAGAAATATTCTGGGACTGATTGGGGTGCATATAAGACAGCTGACAGATGTGCTTATGTCAGTAATAGTTCATAGAAACAGAGAGGATGTGGGCTGTCACACAAACATGTTAATTCACATATGTCATTTTTAAATCTGGGAATCATCAATTCTAAAACTTCGTTTTTGACATGCTCAAATTAATATAATTAGTAAATGAAAAGGAATTATCTCAAATCAGATTACTTTTCTTGTTAGCAACAAAATTCTTTTAACAAGGGACCACTGGCACCTAGAAAGGGTGAAAGATGAATTCTCTGGAACCCAGGCTAGCTGATGATGGAATTTTTACTGTGCCTGACAAGGTGGAATCTACCCTGAGGTAGTGGAAGACTACAAAGAAACTGTATTTTCCAGATACAACAAGACAGCTGCAAAACAATGTCACTGTAGTCGTGACTGTATTCATAAACTAAGGCCAGACAAAATCTTAGCATGGGGTGGTGAGATGAGTAAAGAATCTCATCTCCAGCTATATGGGGAGTATTGGTAATTGATAGCTTTGTGAAAAGAGAGAGTTAATTTTTTTGTATGATATAGCCCTTGTAGGTTGACTACACTCTAATGGATAGCCACACACCATCCATTGAACTGAGTACAGGATCCTCAATGAAGGAGCTAGAGATAGGACCCAAGGAACTGAAGGGTATGAAGGGTATGTAGCCCCTTAGGACGAACAGCAATAGTTTGTCTGCAAAACAACCTTGATACTCAATAAGTTTTAGGACTAGGGTATTATGATCAATAAGGTTGAGAATTACTGCATTAAGTCAGGATGAATCATATTTAATACCTTTAAAAGGTTTTACTAAGTATTCTAACAATAAGTTGCTTATAAAACAACTTAAAATATATTTATCTGCTAAAAGCCAATAACTCAATTCAGACAAAATATATTTGTATTAATAGTTTAAGACAAGAGCAAACCAAAGTTAACAAATGCAACTACTGAACTAACTAGTACCCTCAGAGCTCCCAGGGACTAAACCATCAACCAAAGAGCACACATGGTGAGACTCATGGCTCCAGCAGCATATGTATAGCAGAGGATGGCCTAGTTTGTCACCAATGGGAGGAGAGGCTCCTGGTTCTGTGAAGGCTTATGCCCCATTGTAGGGCCAAGAAATGGGAGATGGTGGGTTGGAGAGCAGGGAGAGAGGGGAAGAAACAGGGTTTGTTTCTGTTTCTGTTTCTGTTTTTGTTTTTGTTTTTAGAGGGGTAACCAGGAGAGGAGATATCATTTGAAATGTAAATAAAGAAAATATCTATTAAAAAAAAAGACTATATGGGAAGCACAGATTGGAGTATATGGAATAAAAGCACATGAGTGCAAAGTTAGATGGCTGAAGATGTAGTGTGGATCTAAACCTAAAAAATTGTCTCATTCAATAGAGGGAAATGGAATGACTATGATCAAACCATGTCGTATTATATCTTATACATTTTATAGCATTTGCATGGGTGCCAATAATAGATAAGTTATATTAGGAAAAACTGAATTCTCAGAATACATCAACAGTGATTCCCAATATTCTATCTGGTGTTCTATTGTTGATATCACACAGTTATGGCAAAGGCCTATTCCAAGGTTTAGTATGTAAATGGTAGCATATAACCCTATACATAAAAGATCTATTGCAACCTTGATACTCAATAAGTTTTAGGACTAGGGTATTATGATCAATAAGTTTGAGAATTACTGCATTAAGTCAGGATGAATCATAATACCTTTAAAAGGTTTTACTAAGTATTCTAACAATAAGTTGCTTATAAAACAACTTAAAAATATATTTATCTGCTAAAAGCCAATAACGATTCAGACAAAATATATTTGTATTAATAGTTTAAGACAAGAGCAAACCAAAGTTAACAAATGATTTGGCACAATACAAATGACTTTGCATTGGCTCCTACAGTGCTGAGTCACAGCAGATATACCTGGAGGAAGATGCCTTTTTTCTTTCACAAAAGAAAAGATTGCCTGAGTTCTCAGCAATCTTAGTGCTTACCTTACGCTCTGTAGCTGACTGACCTGAGGAGTCTCTGAGGAAAGCATTCCACATCTGGAATGCAGCATCCGAGAGCTTGCTTTCACTTTTCTTGAAAATTTCTAGTTTTTCTGTCTATAAACGTTGTGACCTTTCTGATATATTTTATTTTTACCTGAAAGATATAATACTGCAGTGCAACGATTGCTGCAGGCTTTCTGGACAGGGTAAGGATAAAGCAAGATCCAGATCTAGGGGGAAGGCATCCAGAGTAACAAAGCAAGATTTGAACAAGAGGCTCAGCTTAAGAGAAGGAAAGCAGGATGGCAGGTTCTCAAGAGTTACAAAAAGTCACAGCAGTGAAATAAGACAGAGTATGTATATGGATGAAAAGCATCAGGTGACTGGAGCAAAGAGTCGACATAAATGATGAGATATTAACCCCACTGGTATGATAGGATGGGACAGGTCGATTGTCAGACTTCAAACTTGACATTCTCTAATAGAGAAATTCTCCCAAACTATGACATGTGGATTCATGACAAGGAAAAGAAGATGAACAAGTATACATCTAAATTTCAATATTAGTGTATGCTAGCATGTTTGAATCAGGGGAGTCAGTCTCTACTAGAAACAAATATATTAAGGTATTAAAAAATTAGTGACAGAGACTTGAGATTCAAAAAATACATTTACATTAGGTTCGTAACAGTGTCATCTTTTATTTAAAAGGTATTTTCTGGAGTAAATAATAGAATATTTGGAAAGTAGACACCTAACTTTATAGTTCTGATAGAATGTTATTATTATAAAGGAGATACACTTGGAGCTAATACAAAGTCTTTGAAAGCTGCAAAACCACAATATAGATACTAGTAATGTTAGTCACTTCTCTACCTAAAACACCTCAAAGCTAGTATGGTAGTCATCACAATGGGTCTCTTTGTCAGTTAGATTGATAAGACTACTTCTCAGTATTGACTGTTTTTGTCTCCAAATTTGTCTCATTTTTACTGCTTTAAAAAAGTTAAAGAAAGATCTTTTGTGTATACCAACATGGAACTTGGAAAGCCTCTCATACTGGACCCATCACAGTGTTTATCCAATAGTATTGTCAGAAAATGTCAGAAAAGACCAAAACTCATGTCTTTCTTCAAGGTGCATACTCTATGTGCTGTAAATCATGGTAAAGTTACATGTAACTCCTTAAGAATAGCAAGGTAATTCAATGGCAGTTCACATTTACTGACATGTTTCACAGAAGTTTGTTGATGGATGTAAGACTGCAATTGAATGTTAAAGGGCAGGTAGGATATTTATTGATAGAAAGTTTGCTGTAATTGGACAGAACTGCACAAATGAAACTTTTTCATACCTGAAATTTTCTATTTTGCCAGGCTAACAGTAATTCTTTTTTTTTTT
>NW_022196895.1:26970597-26977308 GCF_008632895.1 Mastomys coucha | reverse complement strand
AGAGAGTTTTGTTATTTATTGTGAATTTATAGCAAATTACTGCCCTGGCTAATTTTATGTCAACATGACATACTCTCATTTGAGAAAATGCCCTATAAGTTTGGCCTGTATGTTACCCTGTGGTACATTTTCCTGATGGAAGATTGATGTGTGAAAGCCCAGCTCACTTTGTGTGGTGTCACTTTTGAGCTGGCAGACCCAGGTGTTGGAAGCAAGCAGGCTGAGCAGCCAGAAAAGAGCAAGCCAACAAGGGGCATTGCTGTGTGGCCTCTGTATCAGCTCCTGCTTCCAGATTTCTGACCTGTTTGAGTTACTGCCCTGACATCCCTCGGTAATGAGCTGTGATGTGACAGGAGACTAAAATAAATAAGTCCCTCCTCAAGTTGCTTTTCATCAGTGTTTTATAACAAAAATAGAAACCCTACCTCAGACAAGTATCAAGCAAAGCATTTTTAAAAAGAATTATCTCATTTAACTCTGTCTTCTAAGAATGAGTATTAATCTCATTCATCATATTGAGGACCTGGAAAGATAATGTGTGTGGAAGAGTACTAAATGAGGGAGAATGCATATTCTTTTACAAAATCAAATAACACTATCATTTCAGATCCTGCCACATATGAGATATTTTCTTTTTCAATTCACCCAAGTTTTAATGATTTTGCCCTATCTGTGATTGTCTTCCAGGATCTGTGCTATCAAATCAAGCAGTTCTGCATTTTTCAAAAAATGCAGAAATTCCCTGAAATAAATATTTATTTCATAAGATTTGATTACAGAGCATTCTAAGCAATAAAGTGAAGTGTCACACTATCTCCTAAATCCCTCCCTTTACATTAGTCACTCTTGGTTTGGTATATAATCCCCTCCTATATTACTTACTTGCCAATCATTCATCAGACAAATAGAACCAAGTGCTCGAGTTCAGGTAACATTTGAAGTAGCCAAAAATTATAACATAATACCTACAGTTTTCACTTCATTTCAGCATATGTACATCATATAATTTCACATCATTACAAGAAGTAAAATATCAGAGAGAAGACATTCACAGAACTTTTGCTTTGGCCTAAGTATGTATATATGTATGTGTAAAGTATAATATATAAATCATATATATATATATATATATATCATATGTGTGTGTGTGTGTGTGTGTGTGTGTGTGTGTGTGTGTGTGTATTTGGAGGCTATGAGTTAATTGTCTAGAGTTATAGGTTATTTATGGTTGAGTGAGAACTACTATATGGAAATTATGGAAAATAACTGACAAGAAGAGAAAGGAAAATCAAGAAAACAAACCCCCAATAGCAGAAGTATGTTGTACATATTTTCAGGCATATTGTCAATATTTATCAATAATGCAGCTCAATTCTACTACTCATCCCTCTGGGTTCTCAAGCCTAAAAAAAATCATGAAGAATATGGTGACAGCTGTGTGGGGCAGAGACCTGACCTTCAGAAAAGCTGCCAGGGAGAGACCTGAGCCTGTTCTGGGCAGGTGGCCAAGCAGAGTACACACAGGAGGTTAGAGGTTCTGTCCAACAGGCTTTTGGTGTAGAAAAAGCACAAATTCCCATCTGTCTCCCTTGGTATTGTGAAGAATAATATTCATGAGAAGATTATGATTTTTTAAACTCAGAAATAAGATATCTAAGCAGAATTCTCAAGTCAGAAAGAAAGAATTTCTAATATAAAAATTAGGAAATGGAACACATAACAATAATTAGTTGAATTGATTAGCCCAATCAACAGAATTAGTAATGTCATAAATTTTATTTGAGAAGTCAAATAGTTTTCATTTTTACAGTGGCCATTTGATGTTTGATTTTTTTTTTTTGCTGATTTGATATTTTATATATAAAACTATTTTCACATATATTTTATTTAAATAGACAGTAGATCTTTTAGTGGGGACTGGGCACCTATGAAAATAACATTGAACAGAATAATGTTTACAGTCTCTGTATCTCAGTTTCCTCACATATAAAGTAGGAATGTTGACAGTGTATTCTAGAGCTCTGTTGACTCAGAGGCATAGAACATGCACTTCATTTAGTACTCCACAACTACCTCAGCATAACTCCAAAAATTTTGTCTCTTTTTTCTTTTTCTTTTGTGTTTTTTGAGTCTTATCACATACTGGCTCCAAGGTCTACAGAAAGGAATTGGCTACTCAAGCTCCCAGGATGATCAGAGCAGTTCTTCAGAGTACTGTCCAGGCATCTTATGTATAGATGATATTTAAGTTACTCTGCCATGCTGTCCTTCTTCACTAATGCTTTCTATATTTTTATTTCTGTTTACTGAACAGACTCTGAATTCTATCACATGACAAGTCTATTTTTTATTTACCAAACTTTCACTGGGTTCTTGTTAGCAAAAAAAGTCTTACTTAAGTTTGTATTAGTAAAAGTCAAGACTTGATAAAAGAAGAAAAACTGGATTAATTACCCCAATATCAAAAGCAGTGGGTGACCTTTAAACATTGGAACTAGCTAGTGGAAAACAGGAAAATGTTTGTGAGAGATTGTCAACATGGTTGGACCATGTATAGTATGATGTCTATTTTTGGTTATCAACTTAATAAAATCTGGAATTAACTAAAAACTCAAGTGTCTCAGCATACCTGTGAGCAAGTTTTCTTAATAGAGTTGTTTGACATGAGAATTATCACCCTAAATGCCTTTCATTTGAGGTAGAAAGATTCATCTTAAAATTGGATCATTTGAGTTTTAAAAACTTACCCTAAATTTGTGCCAAGCCTTCTCCTGGCAGCCTGTATAAAGGACATGGAAGAAGAAAACTCTTGCTTTTTGCCAGGTTGCCCTTATTTATCACTGGCAAATTCATATGTCCTCTGCTGAATCATGCCTTCATTGATGTTAGAGCCTACTTCTTTAGGATTCCAACATTGAATGAAAGCCACTTACCTCCATATATACATATATGCATACATGCATACATATATACACACTCACACACACATATTCTATCAATCTCTTCTCTAGAAAACTCTGACTGATATATATACCAAGCAATTATTCTTCAATTTATTTTTAAATTTTGCATGTCTAGGTTTTTAGTTTGCATGTATGTTGTGAATTGTATGAGTGCCTGGTGTGTCGGGAAGCCAGACAAGAGTGACAAATTTCCTGTACTTCATTTTCATTATCAATTTATTGGTTCTAAGTTATTCAGGCTGTTTCCATTTTCAACTATTGTGAATAGAGCATCATTGAATGTGGTCCAACATGCATCTGTGGAGTAAGATGTTGAGTCCTTTGGGCATGTGCCAAGGTGGTGTAGCTGGGTCATATGGTAGATTTATTTTTAGCTTTTTGAGAATTCTCCACACTGATTTCCATGGTGGATGGTCTCTTTTGGATGGTCCCAGCATGGTCTCTTTTCCCTTACCCCGCTGCCCCACAACCGCTTCAGCATTTCTTCTGAGTTGTTTCTTAAATCTTTGCCCTTCTCATTGTGGTAGAATGAAATCTCAACATTCTTTTGATTTACATTTCTGTAATTCCTAGGTACAATGAAGTTTTTTTTTTTTTAAAACATTTCTTAGTCAATTTTTTTCTTTTGTGCAGTCTTTTTTATATCCCAAGTCCTTTTTAGAATTGTGATGTTTGTTATTCAGTATTTATAGTTAATTTTCTGCATTATACACATTAATTCTCTGTCAGATGTGCAGCTGGCAAAGGTTCTCTCCCATGCTTTGGGCTTCTGTGCCCTGTTGATTGTTTCCTTAGCTGTACAGTCCTCTCTCTCTCTCTCTCTCTCTCTCTCTCTCTCTCTCTCTTTCTCTCTCTCTCTTTAATGTAGTCACACTTGTCAATAGTTGGTTATAATTCTTGTGCAAATGGAGTCCAATTCAGAAGGTCCTTTGCTACACACATATCATGTAGAATACTGACTACGCATATACCATGTAGGGTTCTTCCTATGCTTCTATTAACTGTTTCAGGTTTCTCATTTTGTTCTCTGATTTATTGGGAGTTAGTTTTTGTGCAAAGTCATATACATGGTTATAATTTCATTTTTCTGCATGGGGACTCAGCATCTTCTTTTAAAGATACTTTTCCCTCCAGCTTATAATTCTGATATCTCTATCAAATATTAAGTTGCAGATATTATCTGTACTCATGTTTGGGTCTTTGATTTTTGTGCCATTGGTTGAGATAACTTTTTCCATGCCATACCATGCTGTTTTAATAACTATGGCTCTGCAATATATCTAAGGACTTGGAATGAAAATCCATCCGACATTGTTCTTTTTTCTCAGGATTTTTGACTAGTTGTAATCTTTTGTTATTCTATTTGTAATTTTTCATTAGATATTTTCTTTATTTACATTTCAATTGATATCTCCTTTCCCGGTTTCTCTTAAGAAAAAAAAATCTGTTCCCTCTCCCCTCCCCCTGCTCACCAACCCACCCTCTCCTGCTTCCTGGCCCTGACATTCCCCTACACTGGGGTATAGAACCTTCACATGACCATGGGCCTCTCCTCCCACTGATGACCAACAAGGCCATCCTCTGGACTTATGCAGCAGAAGCCATGAGTCCCACCATGTTTACTCTTTGGTTGATGGTTTAGTCCTTGAGAGTTCTTAGGGTACTAGCTAGTTCATATTGTTGTTTGTCCTAAGGAGGGGGGTGCTGCAAACCCTTCAGCTCCTTGGGTCCTTTCTCTAGTTCCTTCACTGGGGAACCTGTGCTCAGTTCAATGGATAGCTATGAGCATATAGCTCTTTCTTTTTCTGTGAAAAATGAGATGAGGATTTTGATTGGAATTTCATGAAATAACTTTTGGTGAAATGGTTATTTTCACAATATTATTTATATCAATACATGAACATGGGATGTCTTTCCATTTCTAGAGTCTGTTTCTTCAAGGTTTAAAGTTTTTATTGTGAGGTCTTTCACTTGCTTGGTTCGATTTATTGATAGACTTGTTTGTTTTCCTTGATGCTATTATGAATGGACTGATTTCCATGATTATCCTCTCTAATGTTTGTTGTTGGTTTATAGAGAAGCTATTGATTTTGTAGCCTGCCACATTACTAAATCTGTTTATCATTTACAGAAGGTTTCTGGTAAAAACTTTGGGATCCCTAACGTATAGCATTTCATCTACAAATGGAGATGGTTTGGTTTCTTTTTCCTTCTCCATTTAATATACCTTTAATTTTCTTGTCTTATATCATTTCTCCAGCTAGTACCATGAGCTAGTATTTAGAAAGAATGGAGATAGTGGACATCCCTGTCTCATTCCTGACTTCAGGATTGCTTTAAGCTTTTCTGCTTTTAGGATGATGTTGGTTGTGAGTGTCTTGTATACTGTTTTCATGACATAGATGTATATTTTCACTAACTCTACATTCCTTAGGATAAAGAAGGAATGTTGAATTTTGTCGAAGTCTTTTTAACAGCTATGGAAAGGATCACATGAAGTTTGTCTTTAAGTGTATTTGTATAGCTTATTACACTTATTGACTTGTGTTTGTTTATCCATCCCTGCATTTCAGAGATAAAGTCAACTTGGTCATGGTGGAATGCCTTTTTGGTGTATGTCTATATTTTGTTTTTATTATTTTATTGAGTATTTTTGAGACTGGTTTTGTTTTGTGGTTTTTGTTTTTTATTGTGTCTTTATATGGTTTGATAGTAGAGTGATAATAGCTTCATAGAGGTTTAGAAGCATCTCTCCCTCTCCTCTCTCTCTCTCTCTCTCTCTCTCTCTCTCTCTCTCTCTCAATAGTTACAGGCTGGCTGTAGATCTTCTCTTAGTGTCTAGTAGAACTCTGCTGTGAATCCAGCTGGCCTTTATTTTAGCTGAGAAGCTTTTTATTACTGCTTCAATATTTTTTATTTGCAATGGTTGTGTTTAAGTTGTTAATTTCTTCTATATTACATGTCATCTTCTATATTATATTTATATACTATATATTCTATATTATATTTATATTCTTCTATATTATATTTCTTCTTGGTATAATTTTGGTAGTTAGCATGACTCTAGATAATCATCCATTTCTTTTAAATTTTCAAGTTTAATAGAATGTAGATGTTAAAAATATTCCTATATAATATTCTGAATTTATTCGGAATCCTTTGTAATATTTCCCTTTTCATTTATGATTATATGAATTTGGATTTTTCTTTCCTTTTCTCTCTCTGTCTTTCTCTTAATTCGGTCAAGGATCTGTTGATTTGTTTAGCATCTCAAAGCATCTGCTCTTAGATTTGTTGATTCTTTGTATTGATTCCTTTATTTCTATTTCATTAAACTGGATTTTTATTTTTTGCTATCAATTCTGTTTAGATCTAGATTTTTCTTGTTTTTTCAACTTTTTGATTACATCTTTAAGCCATTTATTGGTGGTTTTTCTGGCTTTTAAATGTAGGCACTTAGAGTAATAATGGATTTCCCTCACAGTACTGCTTTAATGCATCCCAGAGGTTTCACTATGTTATGTTTACTTTGTTTGTTTATTTGTTTCTTTGCTTTCTTTCTTTCTTTTTTTCTTCCTTTTTTCTTTCTTTCTTTCTTTCTTTCTTTCTTTCTTTCTTTCTTTCTTGTTTCCTTCTTTGACTTATTCATCATTCAGTAAAGATGGATATATTTTAAAAGGCTGACTCCAAAGTCCTGTAGATGAAGAGTTTTTTTTGTTGTTGTTTTGTTTTGTTTTTTTTTTTTTTT
>NW_022196895.1:26949350-26970587 GCF_008632895.1 Mastomys coucha | reverse complement strand
GATTTACATCATCAAGATCAGAGAGAGAACTTTAGTTTTTTAATGCAAATATTCTGACAAAAAGAGAGCCAGAGATGTGTAAATAAGAAGAAACTTCTCTGAATTTTACCCAGGGTGAGGGCCATTAAGGCAGCCTCTGTGAGTATGAAACAAAGTGTCATACCTTAAATTTTCTTTTGAAAACATAAAAGAATTTAGGTCCAACTGCTTATTATACAATGTGTGTTCATTCAATTAAGATTGTGGGAAAAGAGGAGTTATGAAGAAAATAAAAAGGTCATAATAGTGTGATGAGTAAATGAGTTTAATAAATGATAAGGTATTTCCTGACCAAAGTGAAATAAATTCTCAGTTCTGACTGACAAACAATGGAATGCATTTCAGCAGTGTGTGTGCATGCTGTCTTTGCCTAGTATTTGTTAGAAGTGCTTAAGACCATTAGATATCTACAATATACAAAGAAAAAATATGTAACCTAAAAACTTATTATTTCTAATTCAAAACAAAGATCTCACTCCATAGATAATAAGATCCATTTTATTCTTTTTTTAAATATAAATATTGAATTTTGAGAAATAATTTGAAACATATAAAAATAATATTTTTCACTTTAAAAATAATTTTGACATTATCATTATTGTTGTTGTTGTTATTATTAATCATTCCATTTGTTTACATCTCAAATGATATCCCACTTCCCAGTTACCCCTCCACAAACCCTCCCATCCCACATGCACCTTCTTCCCCCTCCCCTTTGCCTCTCTGAGGGTGCTCCCCCGCTCACTCATACTCTCCTGCCCAATGGCTCCAACATCCCCCTACACTGGGAGATCAAACCCTCCACAGGACCAATGGCCTCCCCTTCCATTGCTGTCAGGCAAGGCCGTCCTCTGCTACATATGTATCTGGAGTCCTGGATCCCTCCCTGTACACTCCTTGGTTGGTGGGCTAGTTTTTTGGAGAACTGGGTGGTCAGGCCAGTTGACATTGATCTTCCTATAGGGTTGCAATCCCCCTCTATTCCTCCAGTCCTTCCACCAGCTTCTCCACGGGGTCCCTAAGTTCAGTCTGATGGTTGATTCCAAGTATCCACATCTGCATTGGTCAGTTGCTGATCAGACCTCCCAAGAAGAAGTAACCATAGCAGGTTCCCATCAGCAAGTGCCTCTTGACCACAGCAACATGGTAGGGTTTGGTGTCTGCAGACAGAATGGATCATCCCCAGGTGGGGAAGTCCCTGGATGGTCCTTCCTTCAGTCTCTGCTGCATTTTTTGTCTGTTTTCTTCCTTTGGACAGGAATATTTCTGGGTTAAAAACTTTGAGATGGGTGAATGCCCCCATCCCTGGATCGAGGGCTGTTCCTGTCTGCTAGCGGTGGTCTCTAAAGACTCTCTCTCCTCCTTCATGAGCATTTCAGCTAGAGTCATCCCTATTGGATCATGGTAGCCTCTAGTTTCCCTGGTGTCTAGGATCCTTCGTTGGCTGTCCACATAGGTTATCCATTGCTTATCTACCCGCAACCTCTGCTACATATTTTTATTCAGATTCCTGATCCTCTCTCCCATCCCCTCCAGTACCTGATACTGCTCCCTCCTCTCTCCCTCCCAGGTTCCCCTCTCCCTCCATCTCCCCTGATGATCCTGTTTCCCCCTCAACGTGGGACTTAAATGTTCATACCCTGGTCTTCCTTCCTCCTAAGCTCTATATGGTCTGTGGACCATTCTGTGCTTTGGGGCTAATATACACTTATTAGTGAGTACATACCATGTGTGTACTTTTGTGTCTGGGTTACCTCACTCAGGATGATATTTTCAAGTTCCATCCACTTGCCTGCGAATTTCATAAATTCATTGTTTTTAATCGCTGACTAGTACTCCATTGTGTAAATGTACCACATTTTCTGTATCCATTCTTCTGTTGAGGGACATCTGAGTTGTTTCCAGCTTCTGGCTATTATAAGTAGGGCTGCTATGAACATAGTGGAGCATGTGTCCTTGTTATATGTTGAAACATTTTTTGGTATATGCCCAGTAATGGTATAGCTAGGCCTTTAGGTAGAACTATTTGCAATTTCTCAGGAACAGCCAGATTGATTTCCAAAGTGGTTTTACCAGCTTGCAGTCCAACCAGCAATGGATGAGTGTTCCTCTTTCTCCACATCCTTGTCAACATCTGCTGTCACCTGATTTTTGGTCTTAGATGTTATGTTTTAATTACACACTTCTCCCTCCCCTTTCTTTCCTCCAAGACCACCCAATTCTCTTTCAAATTTGTGGTCTCATTTTTCATCAATTGTTATTGAATGCATACACAAACTTGTATATAAATATATATTCCCACATATAACCTCTTGAATCAATATAAAGCTAATGTGTTTGTTTTCATGGCTGACCATTTGGGACTGGACAATCAATTAGTGTAGTTTCCTTGGGTTGGGCAACTACCCCTGCTCCCAGCTTTACTCAGGTGTCTGTAGTTCTTTGTGTGTGGTTGTGTCCTAAAGGGCTTTTTCTAAGGAGTTGACATGTTTATTTGTGTCCTCCTTCTTCAGCTCATGTTTAGGTTGTCATGTTGGTGAGACTTTATGGGTGCAGCTTCTCATGTTACTAGGGGCTACAATCTTACAGAAAACTCCCTGATACTTTAGCTCTTACAATCTTTCCATCTTTTGCAATGTTCTCTGAGCCTTAAGTGTGGGAATGTTTTGTGTATATAACCAATGGTACAGGGTTCTACAACTCTGTCTTTTGATTCATTGTGGTTTCTATTTCCTTCAATGAGAGTTTTCTTTGATTAGAGGTGAAGATGAAGGCTACATGTATCTGGGGGAATAAAGACAATTGTTTATAGAGTGTTGTTAGGGATTATATGCTTTAGTAGTCTTGTTCTGTGAAAGGTAGTCCTCAGGGAAGGGACATACAGCTTTTTGTAATCTAAATATAGATGATGATGCTTTGGTTATACAGGTTCTCATTGTCCTAAATAATGTTGTCCAAAGGAGAAGCTATTCATGAAGGTTTTACAGTTATAGAACAAAATAATTGTGAGACAAGGTACTTATCAAATTCACTAGGGGGAACTTTTGGTAGCAGTCTACAGAAAAGAGCGAACATCTGTTCTACAGGTTTCAGATGCTATTGGATGCCATTCTTACCTTTTTGGTTAGTATAAGCAATAGGTCTACTAAGCTAATATCCAAAACAGGATGTTAGGTTAGGCATAGAGATGAGTAATGAATAAATTCATGGGACTAAAGACAGCCCAAGATAATTTGGGCTTATATAGACAAGATACCAACTTTTCACAATCACAAAGTTTTAACGAGTTAAATTTGTGGATCTTTACTTAAATGTGCTTTACCCTAGAACTTTGGTTCATACTATTTAGATTGAAAAATTTGAAATGTCTTTAATGTCAACAAACTTTGGCCTCTCTGACTTGAGGCAAGGGAGATAGCTGAAAGAAGTGATGGAAAGTAATAGAGTCAATGGTAATTTCTAGAGGAACTCTGGCCCTCAGTGGGTTGCTGCTAGAGTAGAGTGAACTCAAATAAATTTGACTGTAGTTTCTCTTTCAAAATGTACTGAAAATGAAATGAAGACTAGAACTAAACCTCATCTTTCTTCCACATCAATTTTATGTTCAAAGTAATTTTATATGGGATTAAAAAGAACCCTACTTAGTCTTAGCTAAGTAGATATCCATAGATAAGTAATTATTAGTGATCACATGAGTATCTTCTGGACCAGTCATAAAAAACTCCTGATATATGGAGAAGAAGAAATGATTGACAATCTGCCTTCCAAGGGTTAGCTATCTTTTCATATAATATAGGAAGATATCCTCTGGGGCTGCTGCATTTTCTGTAAACATGTTTTTCTTTGGTAGTATTACAAGGAAGGAAATGAGTATATAAGTCTCATTTTTACTATTTAAGGAATATGATCCATAGTTTGATGAGCTCAGTGATAGTATTTTAGAGGGTATGAGTCCCTTTGTAGCTGTCACTGCCTTTGCCATGAAATCTCAGCAATTACCACCAAAAGTTCAATAGTATGCAATGACAGAGATCTGGAAGCAACAACATGATAGGACAAAATGGTTTAGTTACAACCATTTTATTTTGTAGTAAAGGCCTCATATTTCATATAAACCAAAACAATTAAACTTTAATGACCACTTATTAAAGGATAGGCTCAAAGAATTCCTATATGAACTAGCTTATTTGCACACAAAAAGGATTTAATGTTCACAAAATTTCAGCATCTCTGGTTATTTGATATGTATTTTAATTAAATATGTGATTTTGTAAGAAAATAACCAGTTTCTTTTATTGGGTAAGGCCTGCCATATTCATTTTTACCAACAGTATATTTTGCAGACATAATTCTATAAAATAAACCTCAAGGGAAAGTATTGCTTCTAAAATCTGTAAGAAAGGTAGGAAACTACTATCTTAAAATGACAATAATAATAATAATAATAATAATAATAATAATAATAATAATGGTGATCTTCACTCTACTGAATCTTATCTTCTTCTTCCTATACAGCTAGTGTCTTAGTTAAAGTATTATTGCTGTGAAGAGACACCATGACCATGGCAACTCTTATAAAACATTTAAATAGGGCTGGCTTATAATTTCACAGGTTTAGTCCATTATCATCATGGTGAGAAGCATGGCCACATGTAGGCAAACATGGTGCTGGAGAAAGACTGAGAGTTTTACATCTTTGAGCTATAGGCAGCAGAAGAAGACTGTGAGACACAATGGATATAATTTGAGCACAGGAGACCTCAAAGTCTACCTCCACAGTAATATACTATCTCCAACAAAGCTATACCTCCTAATAGTACCACTCCCTGTAGGCCAAGTACTCAGAAACACCTATGGTGGCCATTTTTATTCAATCCAAGACAGTTAGAGTCTTCTTCATTTACCTCCCATGACTTGATTTTCGACAATGTCCTCTGTGTTTCCTTAACACTAATTCTTCACATTATGTAATTTTTCTCCTCTTGACAAGGAGGAAATGTCTACCTAGTAGATCAGAACACTAATAGTAAAACATCCCTTTTCTCTAATTTTTAACCTGTATGATTTTTGTAGCAATACCTTCAAAACTTCTGAGACTGAGAATCATTCCTTACCCCTTCTGGGACTCTAATCTACATTTTCTAAAATTCTTCAATAAATTCATTTTTTCTTATGTTCTAGGTTCCCTTCAGTTTATTCTACATGCACATTGGTTGATATATTTGTTTGGCAAAAAATATCTAGCTAGTCAGGATACGTTGTACTTTGTAAAGGAAAATACTTAGATAACTGATTCCTGACATTTCTGTATCATGTAGGTAAAACTAGAAGAAAGGTGACTGAAGTAATTCTATTGTATTATGAAGTAATTCTAACGATTGTCTTATGTCATAGCTGAGAAGAAATTTGTGAAAAAAATAGAGATATCTTGTAAACTTATGGAGCAGAGAGACAAAATGCTACTGTTTAGGCAAGAGAAAAGAAAAATCCCATTCTGTCCTTTTCTGTGACTTCTACCCATAGTCAAGTTACTAGATGCTGAAGAAAGAGGCTTGGATAGGTCTCCCATGTAATTAGAAGAAGAAAAAAGAAAGGGAAAGAAAGATGAGGAGAGAGGAGGAATGGCAAAGATCAAGCCACAGAAGGGAATGTAGAAAAGGCACAAAAATTAAAGGGAAGGATGTGAAACAGAGCTTGCATATATAAATATTAAAATGAAATCAGGCTCGAATGGTCACTCAAAAGAGGGAAAATGATTTATAAAAATCTGAACTATCTTTTATGCTTTTGTTTACCCAGAGTATTAACCTACTGGTTCATAAGGACATTGATAATTTGCTTTTAATAGCATCTGGAAAACTGTTAATCTCCGGCCCAGCATGTCTAGAGATACATTGGAATATTGCTTGAAACTTAGAGACAAACCAAGTAAAATGGAAGAGAGTTCTTCCTTTGGATTGTTTTAAGTAATTGTATTTCTGAAGGGTGAAATATAGGATTATCCAGCCCTTCTAGCTTCTCTGTGTTTACATTTTACAACTTTGGACTCTTTATTAGATTTATATGCTTTCAAATATTCAAATTTTGTGCTAATTAACATTTTCTGTAATTATACTTCATAACTAACTATAGTTAACATTTTAAGTTAATTAAATAATCACTTTACTTTTTCTACAAGATGGCATGGTGGAGAACAGACGTTGTTTCACTGCTTTGTACTCATACAGTATATATATATATATATATATATATATATATATAATGCAGACCTAGAGCTAAAAGTTTAAAGTAAATTTGGTTAAAGAATGGGAAGTGTCAGTCTGCTGCTGTCTCTGTAGGACATCTCTCAAAGGCTGTTGCTGTTAGTCTTCAATTCATCACCAAGACCTAGAAAAGGGACGGAGAACGTTTCTGACTTGGCTTCCACTTCTCCCACATGTCTAGCATTCTTTCCAAGGATATACAAAAAGCTCTATTTCATTGATTTTGGTCTGAATTGTTTTCCTGTCAATATGATTTTCTAGGTGACTCATAGATATCAGTTCAGCCTCAAATGTTATGATCAGTTCATAAATGTCAGTAATACTAACAATTTTCAGTGATCTATCTATCTATCTATCTATCTATCTATCTATCTATCTATCTATCTATCTATCTATGAATATTTACCAAGAAAACAGCAATATGTAGTCTTTGGTTCTCACAGAAAAAGATTTAAGTTAATTTTCCTTTTCCCTAGATGCATAGGTGCTTAAGATGCAAGGAGCCGGGTGGTGGTGCTGCATGCCTTTAATCCCAGCACTTGGGAGGCAGAGACAAGAGGATTTCTGAGTTAGAGGCCTGGTCTACAGAGTGAACTCCAGGACAGCCAGGACTATACAGAGAAACCCTGTCTCAAAAAAAAAAAACAAAAACAAAAAAACAAAACAACAAAAAAGAAAGAAAGAAAGAAAAAAAAGGTGCAAGGAAATTAGTTTATAGTTATGCTTAAGTCTGTGGCTCTCATTGATGGACACATTTCCTGAAACTGGAAGAGGGCTAATCTGTAGTTATCTGCACTTCATTCATGACCTTTCTCCGTGTTCTTAGCTCTCTTCATTTTCAGTGTAGCTCCAGTATGACAAGAAAACCTGTGGAAAATTCCAATGGTTATGGTGACCATTGTTTCTAATTATCACAACCCTCATCAGCCTCTAAGAGGGTATGATTGGAGGTTACTGGTCTAAGTTTCTTAATCATGTTTTTTTTTTCTCATGAGAGAAAAAGGCAGCCATTCAAAATGCTCAAAAGAATTAAGACTCTCAGAAGTAGGAGCACTTAATGGTAAAATTAAGATGTAGTTAGAAATGACATTTCTCAGGAAATTAGTTAGGGACTCTGTCCCAAGAGGACAAGTTGAATATCTATATGGTATTGTGTCACAAATCTAGAAGCACAATGTAGAAACTGCAAGAAATTCTGAACACATGTATGCATTAACCAAAACACAGTATGATGATTTAGGATTCTGCTAAGGGGGACTTTCACATGCTTATTAAGTGAGACTCCTGTTTGGAATAATGGGCAAATTGGGGAAGAAATATACATATGAAATTCCAAGGCTCTGTAATCAGAAATAATGAACAAATTTGTGTCTTCACAAAGAAACTGATTGTTTGTAAGCAATTGCAAAAGAAGAAACAATTGCTATGTCATTTAGAGGACTTTTAGTTATTGGATATGCTATGAGAAAACAAGGGGTCCTATTGTGAAGTTCCTGTATTACCTATTTTAAATAAGTATGAAAATCCTAAAAACTCTAACTTTATAACATTAAGATTATCTTCAATATATAAATTTGTAGTTGGTTCTTTTCTTTGCAAGTTAAGAAGCAGATTTGTTTTGCTTTTGACATCACTAAAGATGACCTGACTGTTGCTATTCTATATATCTCTTTGGACAGACCAAAAATGTCACATCAATCCATCATGCAGGGACTAAACGCCATCAAAAAAAAAAGGTTTAAAAAAGTCATGTGTCAATCTTTCTTATCCTTGCTCTATTTAAAAGATCAATGTAATTCTTTGCATAGTCATATAGTTCATGTTTATGGTTGAAATTGTGTCTAGTAAATATTTGAGCACATGTAAGTGTTGTTGCTTGTTGCTGACCATCTCATGAAGTCTTTTCTTCATACACTGAGCTACCACCAAACTAGAATAATACTCCTACAAAAGGATGAACTGTATGTCCTTTTCTCATTTTCTCCTGTGCCTTATAATCATCCTTAGACCCCCACCCAAGATGATGAATTGCTTTTTGAGTTCAACCACAAAAAGACATTTGCAGGAAGGATTCTTAACCAGTTCATTCCAGAAGGATTCTTAACTAGTTCAACTCATATAGGAATCTCTGCTTCTAACCCACTGTGACTTCTTTGATGTCTCTAGGTGCTCATGAGTTCCTAAAACTATATCTTTGGTGTTAACAGTTATTTGGCTTCTATGTATTAAGGTAGGATATAGATAGTCAGACCCCCCCCCCCAAAAAAAAACCCTGTTGTTCCACTTTCTCTCTCTTCCTTTTTTCTCTTTCTATATTTTTTCTCTCTCTCATTTTTAATAATTTTATTCATTTACATATCAAATGATATTCCCCTACCCAGTTACTTCTCCACAGAACCTCTATCTCATCCCCCTCTTTCCTTCTATGAAGGTGTTTTTCCACCCACTCACTCCTACTTCACCACACTCTTCTTATTCGTTCAATTATCACTGTTTTCTTGGTGCTTTGAAGTGGCCTCTAGATAGCCAGATGACACACTCACTTTTTCTCCATACCTGGCCTATGCCATAAGCAATTCTAGAAAATCTTCTTCTGCCTCCCCTTTTATTCTACTTTTGTCATCCCATTTCCAAGCATTCATGTAGAGAAATTTTAGTCCATGGCTGTTCTGGCAAGGGATCACATCCAAAGACCTAGGCCTATATGATCTGGTTGGAATGCAAATGTGCCCTAGATTATAATATGATTTGACTGTAATGCAGACATACCCTTAGTATACACCTTTAATCCTTAACAATAAAGATAAGGTTAGTTTGAAGAAGGATGAACTCATATTTGAAAGTGACATCTAATTGAGGGGCAAAATAATGAATCAGAAAAAAAAATTTGACAGAATGAGTCAGAGATAGGATACACTCAACTCACAGGAGCAGCACAGGAAAGGGAAGCTATTTAAGAATAACACACACAAACACACACACACACACACACACACACACACACACACACACACACACACACACACACCGAGAGAGAAAGAGAAAGAGAGAGAGAGTTTTCTACAGGCAGTTTTACAGAGAGAAATTGTAGGTAAAGACATAATGAGACAAAGATTGAGAAAAAGCCAGAAGATTAGAACAGACTGTAATAGTTTATTTGAGGCTAAGCGAAACAATTCAGTCAGGAGCTGAGAGAAGCCAGTTTGAATCAATCAGCTTGGAGAGAAATTTGGGCCCGAACAACTGAGTTAGACCAGACAGTAACAGTTCAGAAAGGGCTAGAAAGGGTATGCTTATTCAGCAGTAAGTCTCTGAGACAATTATGTCTGGTGAGTAAAAGTTATTGTTATGTATTTATGTTTCAGATGACACTTAATCTTAAATTTAAATTATGATGCAAAATGTGAAAGTCTAATTCCAAAAATGGCTCTTTTTGAGAATGACCATTTGTAATTGTGTTTCTGTTTTCAGTTCTCTCTCTCTCTCTCTCTCTCTCTCTCTCTCTCTCTCTCACTGTGTGTGTGTGTATGACTATGTGTATGTGTACATGTGAGAGACATATACATGTCTTTGTGTGTTCATATGTGCATAAGTGAGAATTAGAGTGGATGCTAGAGAAGGTGATTGGGTACTCTCTCTATCAATTTCCAACCTCTTCTTTTGAAATTAGGTCTCTTAGTGATACTGGAGATAGGCTTGTGAAGTGACCTATAAGCCCCTGAGATCCTTGTGTATCCATTTTTCATATCTCACATGTTACAGGCCAATGTGACCATTTTTACCCTATTGGTGTTAAAATTCTAACTCAGGTTTTCATGCTTGCATAGCAGCTATTTTTTTTCCATTTAGCCTTCTCTCCAGCCCTCCAGCTGTGGTTTCTTTCATCAGTATGTTCCACAATAGTAAAAACTCCAGAGGATAAAAAAGGCACCCCAGACAGTGTTCAAACATGATGTTCTATTGCTGAAAGTTGAAGCAGTATTAGAAGGCCTCCACTTTACAGAACTTCATGCTTTTAAAGAAATATGAAAGTAACAGAAGATAAATGCAACGATTTAAATAACTAGAGAACCCAATTTTGTTTCCTTTACCCTTAAACTAGGTTTAGAGCCTCTAACCACATCATCAGAGTACATCTTTCTACATTTTCCTTATATTTCCATTGGCTTTATTCTGAAGTAGATGTAGTCTACATTTATTTCTTCCCAACAAGAGGATGTGTCTTAGCCTCTTTTGTTAATATGAAGATCACCAATATTTAGACAGAAAAGCCCTGCCAATAGCCAGGAGTAGGTAATTGCAAAAACCTCGGGTTAGAGATAATATATATTCTACAAAATCTATTGAGCTTATAAATATAAAAGGTTATATGTTTCAAGGTAAAATAAGGTCAATCACTTCTGAAAGAGAATGTCTTCTAGATTGCATTATATCACAGAAACATCCCAACACATCCCACTTTCAACTTTTGAACGAAGTTTATTCATGAAAACAGAAACCTGGAACTCTCTGGTTTAGGTAACTACAGATATATCAATTGGACTTCAGTAATGAAAAAAGAAAACCTCACAGCTGTATAATTTATTGTCTCTACAATTCAATTCCTTCATCTCTCTTGTTTCTTAATTAAAGTGGTCTTCAAAGGCAGTTAGATGCTTTCTTCCTTCTAGTAACTAATTAGGCTAGCCTCCACCAAGTCTTCTTTCAAGAATGTTTGCCCAAAGAGACCTAAAGAGCTATCATTTAATCTGTTTCAGGTTGAGGTATCCATGGAAACCCTGAACTCCTAATGTCTGGTATTTATTTGCCAGGCTCCTGTACTCAGAGGGCAATTTATTGCTAGGCTGCTTTGAAACCAGCTCTTGAATCTGTGATTTGGATTCAGATTATTTTTTAACAATAACCTCACACCTAATTGTATCTTAGCTGATCCCAATATTATTCTGAAATACTCATTTTAATGGTAAACAAACAATCTTAGCTAAGTAAGCTAGTAAGAGTAAGTGGCAGAAATCTTATATAAGGATGAGTTAGGGGAACAGAATAATTACTTTGTCCTCATGAGGTTTTACATGTTTATATGTCTGTGTATGTATGAATAATTACTGTGATATGGATATATTGTTACTATATGCAATGCAACACTTATGTAAATGTTTATATTGAAAGCAATTATGATCATGATCCTTCATATGTCTATTTCTGTACATACATATTAAAGAATAGTCTTTCCCTTTAGGCTAATGCTAGAAATCTCTGATGTTGACATGCTTTGTTCTCCAGCATCTCTGTTCTCCCAGACTTTGCTTTTGTCCTTCTGGTGTATGAGGGCAGACCTTAGCAGAAAGTCGGCTGTCTTAAATGTGGCAAGTCATCCATCAATTTCTCCCTGGGCTGTCTGAATTCCTTTTAATATCACTTGTAATTTTCCAGGGGAGGTTTTAGAAAGCCACAAACAGAATTTTAATGCTGTAAAATACCTTTGGAGACAGTAAATATTTCCTTTCACATGAAAAGAAGCTGCATGTCAGCTTGTGTCGGGGAAGATAAAGACACGATCCCAGTTAAAGTTTATTGTTTTTAATTCTCCATGAATCATGTCCTTTGCATCACTCTTCTGAAATGTGCCAAACAGTGTAGGTGCTAGTCTTTGTGCAGTCACAAGTTAGCCACCCTTCTCTGGGCTGTTCCAACTCGGGCACTGTTTTCTGTACAGCTTCAATGTAGGCACTATTCTCTGGACAGTCATAGCCTGGGTGCTCTTCCCTAGATAAGTGTCATAAAGGGACATTACCTTCTGTACAGTCATGGCTTAAGGAGAAGCATATATTTTTTTGTTACTAGATATTAGATTCTTGTAAGTCATTTTCTTTTTTGATACAAAATACCAAAATATTAATTGGTTTTATAACTGCACAATATTCACCCAACTAATATGCAAATGCTTTGATTATGCATCCCAATGGAGCAGATGAAGAAACTAATGACAAAATTAATAGCTATTGCAACCCCCATTGAGAAGCAAATTTAGGCTCCAGGAAGCTTACTCACAAAAGCTGGACTTCATGGCCCTAAATATTAAGACAGTAATGACTATTCCCAATAACTAGATAAAATAGACTCTAAAATCTTCCCAATCAGCCAGCAAATAAAAAACTATCCACTAAATAAGGCTGCATTGGAAATTAGTGTGGTAAATGATCTTTAATTTTAATTTTTTATGATAATATTCCATATTTCTGTTAGAGATTGTTCGTAATTAGTGAAATAAAGATTGTAGAAATATTTCCCAGAAATTCTTTGGCCACTTTGCAAATGAGAAAACAATGCCTTTATTTGTGAATTTAATTTAAGTGAGTAAATGCTTATAAAACCTTTTATATGGTTGGCATCTGATCATAAAAAGGAGATGACAATGAGAGTTTACACCCTTGAGAAGTGCTATTTGGAGAGTAAAGTTGCCATCCAACTCTGGTACCTGGGAGATACACGGGGTAAGGCTGAAGGTCATGTATCAGTTCAGATACAACAGTTCAGAGAGAAAGGTTCTACCTTCGGGAATGGAGTGTATTCACTGACAGGTACATTTATAATAGAATGTATGTTGTGGAATGGGATATGATTTTGGTAGCTATAGTGCTGAATACAGAAAACTCACAGCAGATAGCTTCATCTATATGTTGGTTCTGCTTCTGGGCATGGGATGTGAAAGACAGGCTGGTTCAATGGAAGACTGACAGGGATGAAGAGGTTTTTGCTATCATCATCATCATCATCATCATCAACATCATCATCATCATCATCATCATCATTATTATCATCATCATCATTATCATATCATCATCATATCATCATCATCATCATCATTTTATTTATTTACAATTTAGCTGTTATTCTCCTCCTGGTTCCCCCCTCCTCAGTTCCTCATCCAATTCCTCATCCCCTTGTCTCCTCCATTCCCAGGTCTCCCCTCTCTCTGAGGCCTCTAGGCACACCTTCTCCCACTTAGGCAAGCAAGACCAGGCAGTCCACTGCTGTATATGTATCAGGGTCTCAGACCAGCTTGTTTATGGTGCCTGGTTGGTGTCTCAGTATCTGGGTGCTCCCAGGGGTCCGGGTTAGTTGAGATTGCTGGTCTTCCTATCAGGTAGAGTTTTTAAAAGGCTAAAAGCATAGAAAAAAATCACTGATAGTTGGGGTAGAGGTGACTTCATATGCACACTATTACATTCTTATAAGATATTTGTGATTATATCACAGTATATTATTGCTTCACTTAGTAAAATCTATTGAACAGTTCTAAACACAGACATGATAATGTATCCCAATATATTCTAATAATAGAAATCTATCTGCACTGTCATGAAGATAAGAAGCAGCCCTCTCACTGAAGTCAGAATTCACAAGCACATATGTCAGTAAATGCACTTTGTAAATAAAGAAATATAAAGTTCTAAGTAGTTTTTGCATTCAATGTATTATAAGCAAGCTTATCATCTTTATTGTTTTCCTACCTGTTCCCATTTAAGGTGAAAACACAGTCTTGGTGATACTAAGTAACTTAATTGTCACTTAATTAGGAATTTGCAGAGTATGCAATAGAGTCTAGGCCATTGGATTTCAGAGCTCAGTCACTGAACAGGATGGCTTCATGTCTGGATCTCAGCTGGTAGGGCTGTTTGAATTAACAGTCTGGGTTCTCAACTTCTTCCATGAAGGATGGAATGCAGATAATGTCAACAAGCTGACAAGTCCTTCCAGTGATAGTGTCTGTTCTCAGGTACTTGGACATGACCAGAATCCAGAAGCAAAAGCAGGTGTCACAGATGTGAACAGTTTCAGATCACTGCTTCGTAACAGACTTGTCAAGAATGGCTGCTGTACGCTGGCTTGCTGTGTCCCCAGCTCCTGGGACAGTCGCTGGCCTCACCTGGGGAGTGATCAAGCCACTGCTCTGAGGAAGCAACAAATGGAAGATGTTTCTAAGGCCATACAAGGTCTCTTGCAGAAGTTAGAAACTGTCATGTGTGCAGCCACTTGAATCTGCATGAATATTCTAAGTCCAAGAGGAAGGGGACCCTACGGGACACAATTTTAAAAATATACCTTTGAGTTTTATAGCAGAAACCCAAGATTCAGATGTCTAGCATCTCCAGTTCTCTTGGCAAGTAGCATTCTCTACTCCCAGACATCCTTAGCACTTTTCTGCCCAGTTTACTCCTCATACAGAGTCACTTGCAGCAGGTACTGTACCTTCACCCTATTGTTCAGAATAAAAAGGAAAACAGAATGGTAGGATAAATAACCATAGGTGCCAACTCGAATGTTAACTGAATGTGAACTGAAAGATTTGGGGGATTTGGGCACCCCCTGTTTTTTTTTTTTTTTTTAGTTTATCTAAGTTATATAAGATGGATGAATTTTTTGAGCATGATCTGTGAGGGGAAATCTCAGAAATTCAAATTTATGTTGTCATTACTTATAAAGAATCTTCACAGAAATGTTGATTTTTACAGAGGGATGGTTAATCAAGTACTTGCTTTTAGAAACAACTTTTAGAAACAGCTTTTAGAAACTGGGTAGTCACTGCAAATAGGTAGAGAACAAGATGAATGTCTTAGTCAATATTGGAGAGTGAGCCTCTTTAGGATCCTTTAGGACATTGCATTTGCAATCTTTTGTCCTTTTGCATTTAGGTTCTAATAGAGTTCTTTATGGAACCAGAACCTGCCATGAAAAGGGGAGTGTTATAAAAGCTTGGCTCATGTGAGTATGAAGGTAGAGGAGTCCATGAAATGCTGGACATCCTAGAAAGTCAGAATATAATTCCTGTCCAAAGAAAAAACTTTAAACCAAGGGAGCTGATAGTGGCTTGAGTTCAAATCCTGCATAGGAGGAATGTTAATGTCTGAAGAAGAAGCTGATGCTCTCCCTCCGCCTCTGGAAACAAACCCACCTTCTCTTCTTTTGCACCCACTTTAGGCTTTTAATGGATGGAATGATTTGTCAAGCATGTCACTAATCACACCCTTCCTTAATCTACTGATTTCAATGCTAATTCCCTCTGGAAGAAAAAACTTACAAAAATATCTAAGAATACTGTTTTCCTAGCTATCTGAGCATTCCTGAGCCCAGTGATGTGGATACATCATTACAACAGAATTCTAGGACGTTAGCCCAACTGAGGCTCTTTGTCCTTTTAAGGGATCTAGATTACTCCAGGACTTACTTATCAAGAAGTTTGCAGACCCTGGGAAGGTTATAGACCATGTTGTAACATAATCTTCTGAAAGAAATATTATTATTTAGTTTTGTTGGACTTATTTTAAGCAAGAGGAAATTTAAGTTTTAGAAGCAGAATTACTTACCCAAGTATTGACTTGTCTATAGTCTTAGCTTTAAAGATAAGGATATTGTCTTATGCAGTTATTAAATCTTCTCCATGATATTTCTAACAATGGAGAATCACAGAATTAACTAATTGGAGCTCAGATAGTTATATTACTTTTATAAGCTCTCTAGACAGAAGAAAGATTGATATGACTAGAAGATGAGGAATATACAAGTATTTCAAAGAATCTCACTGGCCCACTAAAGGACTTGTGGGAACTTCCAAAGGGATTTTTGAAAGGCATAAGACAAGATGCATAACACCACAAATGAATTTTCAGGTACCAGTCTGTGATTTTAGAGCCATTAGTTTAGGGCACTTTCATTTCTTCACTAAAGTGAAATAAGAGGGCAAGGATCTATGGAAAATGAGATGAGGTCAGAGATCTGAAGCACAGATTCTGAAAAACTAAATGAGACACAGTAAAGGATTCTGGGTACTTACAAGTAAAATGATTGACAAGAGCATCAATAGCTCTGCTAAACTTAAGCCTTACATTTACAGTGGTGTCAGCAGGTACAGGCATGCAGCACATTTGAATTACACACTAGTCTCTGTGTGTAAGGTCAGAGAAGGATCATTCCTATCTTCCATACATTCTAAGATTGAAAAGCATCACACTTTCTTGTTTCAATTTCATGCTCCTTTTCACAGCATGCCTTTTCTGAATATGACCCTAAATGATGCATAGGCCAATAGTAAGTATGAACAATCCCTGACAGAACTGTGAATCCTAGAGCTTTCCTAGGAACCTCTAGGGGTCATCTCACACTTCTAGCTCTGGACTCTACTTAATCAAGCATGGCCACCCTGTCTCTTTCATGCTATCCAGACATTTATTTTGCAAGGTATAAGTTCTGTTGCAAAAGCATACATGACCATAAATCTGTGATGCTTAAATTGATTGCATGCACATTTTATTGGAAATAACTTAAAGCCTTCATTAATTCCTATATACTTGAGGCATCTGAATTTTCTAATTCACAGTAACATCTAGATTTTCTAAACACCGTTTTCAAGGATGTTAGTTCTTGCTTGGTTGTCTTTCTGTGTACTTACTCATTTATTCATGGACGAGATAGTAAAGATTTGTTTTACACGGTTCCATATGCAAAGCATTGAGGTTTTATAGAAAACACAACATTCCTTTTCTCTTACCTTTGCCGGGAGAAGTCATTATAGAGTCATACAATTTATTACTTGATTGTAATAGTTATGTTATGAGTTATAATTTCCTTCTTTATTTTTTATATAGTGCAAACTTTGTTAATATGATAAACTAACCATTAAAATATTTTTGATACTGAAAGAATAAATTTTGGTAACTCTTGGAAAACTTACCTATGGATAATAATTCACTGAAAGTTTCAACAAACCATTGATTTAATATGTATCAAGTGTACATATTTATTTAATTATTTATGTATAAACACATAAAGAAATACCATAGCACTAGCATATATGAGCATATATGCATACCATTCCATATATATTACTATATACAGAGTACATAAGGTGACCAAGTCTATAGATTTATCATTCTCACAATACCTTATTTAAAAATCTTTAGAGGAAATTTTTAAAGAAGAAAACTAGACATTATCACTGTTAGCAAAATATTTAACATTAACCTTCACTTCTCTCCCTTTGTAGCAACTATTGGCTGCCATGGCAACCTTTCCCCCAGCACAGCACAGTTCTTTAAGATGAAAAGCACTAGGCCTTGGAGACTTCAAATGTCTCCTTACAAAGCAGTCCCAAACCTTTACCCTGGAGCCATTACCATCCTGGGCCTCAAAAGCCCTGGCTACCACATTTAATTTATTATGTCCTGCTTCAATCAATACCACTCTGGAGCACGAGGAGGGAGAGAACCCACTGCATTTTGTTGTTCAGTTATGCTCACAAAATGTAACAAGACTTCTTTTCTAATTACTCACTTGGGTTCCAAAAATATTTCAGAAGAGACTAAGTAGTTTAAGCACTTACACTAATCTCTGTGTTCTTCTTTACTCCAGTCTTAGTGAACAACACAAGTCCCATTTACACTTCTGCTTTCCCCATTGTTAGTCCCTGACTCCCTCCCCTTACCCACCTGGATAATTGCTGCTTTCAATTTCAGTCTCTTAGGGAAGCTCTAAGTTTTGGTTTTAGAGAATGTTGAGAACTACTAAAATGAGGTTTGAAGATATATTTGTAAATGCCATTCTGGAGAAGTTTCTTTTTAATTTTTCAAGTGGCTCATTGCTGAAAAATAAGCTACTGTGAAAGCTGTAATCCTGGCTGTCTGTTGTCCTACAGCTTAGGACTAGTGACATCATGTTATAAATATGGCCTGCTTATAAGTGTCATTCGCAAGGCTGGAACGAGGTACAGTAGAGGCTAAGATAACAAGCAGAGTACCCTGAGGGTATAATTTGGCTTCTCTTTTTTTTCCAGAGAGACAGAAAATAAGCATATTAATGCACTTGTAAAGTTATCTCTGAAAGCAGAGAGATGGGGTAATATTTCACAAATGTTCATGAAGACTCCTGAAAATGAGATGCTCACTTAGGTGACATGAGGAAATCAGACAGCAAGGAAGCTTAGAGGAGCACGTGACAAGCAGGACATGAGACTTGAGACAAGGCAACAGAGTCACTATGGGCCTGGAGTCGAAGGAGGGAATAGCAGAGGCCTGAAAGGCTTGATGTGCTGAGAAATCACATTTTTTGTAGGTTTGCAGGCCTCGATGAGAAGGAGAAAAAACTTGCCACAGGGCAGAACTGCAATCTAAAGGTGAGGCTTTCATCTGGCTTTCAAAAACATCAGAACAATTACAGTCCTATTTATGTGTGTGCACACTCTGCCAGCAAATCATATCAAATACCTTCCTGGATGCACCTACGAGTCGGATCTGTAAATAAGTAAAGAAAAGCACAGGAAGAGTATGCAACTCTCCGGGAGTTCACAGTTGTGGGGCTCCGGGTTCTGGTTGCTCAGCCCTGGAAACCTTACCTATTTATTATTATTATGATTATTATTATTATTATTATTATTATTATTATTACTATTATATATTTTCTTTATTTACATTTCAAATGTCTTCCCCTTTCTAGGTGTCCCCTTCAGAACTCCCCTGTCCCATTTCCCCTCCCCCTGCTTCTATGAGGGTGCTTCCCCACCCACCTACCCACTCCCTTCCTCCCTCCCTGGCATTCCCCTACTCTGGGCCATCCAATACTCTCAGGCCCAAGGGCCTCTCCCTCCACTGATGTCCAACAAGGCCATCCTCTGCCACATATGCGGCCGGAGCCATGGGTCCCTCCATGTGAATTTAGTTGGTGGTCCAGTCCCCAGGAGTTCCAGGGGGTCTGTTCGCTTTACACTGTTACTCCCTCTATGGGGCTACAAATCCCCTCAGCTTCTTTAGTCCCTTCTCCAACTCCTCCATCATGGACTGGGAGCTAAGTCCAATGGCTACCTGCGAGCATCTGCCTCTGTACTTGTCAGGCTCTGGCAGAGCCTCTCGGGAGACAGCCATATCAAGCTTCTGTCAGCAAGCACTTCCTGGCATCCACAATAACATCAGGGTTTAGTGGCTGTATGTGGGATGGATCCCCAGGTGGGGCAGTCTCTGTATGGCCTTTCCTTCATACTCTGCTCCACACTTTGTCTCCATATTTCCTCCTGTGAGTATTTTGTTCACCCTTCTAAGAAGCACTGAAGCATCCTCACATTGGTCTTCTTTCTTCTTGAGCTTCATATAGTCTGTGAATTGAATCCTGGGTATTCTGAGCTTTTGAGCTAACATCCACTTATCAATGAATGCATACCCTGTGTGTTCTTTTGTGACTGAGTTACCTTACTCAGGATGATATTTTCAAGTTCCATCCATTTGCCAGCAAATTTCATAAGGTCATTGTTTTTCATAGCTGAGTAGTACTCCATTGTGTAAATGTACCACATTTTCTGTATCCATTCCTCTGTTGAGGGACATCTGAGTTGTTTCCAGCTTTTGGCAATTATAAATAAGGCTGCTATGAACTTAGTGGAGCATGTGTCCTTATTACATGTTAGATCATCTTTTGGGTATATGCCCAGGATTGGAATTGCTCAGGTAGTACTATGTCCAATTTTCTGAGGAACCGCCAGACTGATTTCCAGAGTAGATGTACCAGCTTGCAATCCCATAAGCAATGGAAGAGTGTTTCTCTTTCTCCACAACCTTGTCAGCATCTGCTGTCACCTGAGTTCTTGATCTTAGCCATTCTGACTGGTGTGAGGTGGAATCTCAGGGTTGTTTTGATTTGCATTTCCCTGATGACTAAGAATGTTGAACATTTCTTTAGGTGCTTCTCACCCTTCAAGTTTCTTCAGTTGAGAATTCTCTGTGAAACCTTGCCTCTTAAGACTCCCCCTGTGGAAAGACTTTGTCTAAATGCTAAAGTCAATGCTGCAAAAAAAAGTATTTTGGGAGCAGACAGTTGAGTTTGGCACCTTAGACCGCTCAGCCATCCTGATGCATACCCAAGAAAGCTCTTGACATGCTACTGTAGAACAAGAACCTGCAAAATACTAAAACACAACAATGGGCTCTGGGCCAAGGGTCACAAAACCTCTGCATTCTGCTGCAGCTGAGCATGGAGACCAAAGAGAACAAGATGACCATGAGCTATGAGACCCAAGAGAGACCTCTGATTACCATTCCACTTGTGTTTCTTCATCTCCAGTAAATTGCTTGCAATAGGAAAACGTCATTTAGAAATCATACCTTGGCTTTTGGAGCTGCTGTTTGATGGACTCACTAGAGTTGGACATGAGTTACTACCAACAGTTTATGAGGGTCATATTGCTGTCACCAGGATTAAATATTCAGTGAGCTGGAGAGATGGTGCAGCACTTGGTGCTCTTTCAGAGGATCCAGGTTGGGGTTCTAGCACATACATGGTGCCACACAATGTACTTTAACTCTAGTTCCAGGGGATGGGATATGCTTCTCTGGTCTCCACAGGTACCAGTCACACTCCTGATGTACATAAGCACAGACAGGCTGTCTTAGTTAGGGTTTCCATTGCTGTGAAGAGACACCATGACCAAGGCAACTCTTATAAAGGAAAATATTTAATTGGGGCTGGCTGACAGTTTCAGAGGTTCAGTCCATTGTCATCATGGTGGGAAGCACAGCAGTGTCCAGGCAGACACAATGCTGGAGAAGCCAAGAGTTCTACATCTTGATCCAAACACAGATAGGAAGAGACTGGCAGTCACAGGCTCCTAGGACTGCATTGGGTAGAGGCTGAACATAGGAGGAAACCTCCAAAGGTCACCCCATAGTAACACACTTCCTCTATCAAGGCTGCATCTCCTAACAGTGCCACTCCCTAGGGGCTAAGCACATTTAAATAACCATTCAAGCAAAAGATAAATATATATAAATATATATTTATATTTCATTGATATATATATCATATATATATAAATGAAGTTTTGGAAACTTAAACATTGCTAAAGAAAATAGAACAATATATGCTTTCTGCTGGTTTATTCATATATATATATATA